>NC_050453.1:81859606-81899606 GCF_903995425.1 Onychomys torridus
TGTGAGTATGTATTGTGTATTTATGGCAATATGTTAGTGTGACAGACACAATAAGAAAGTGACTAGCCCCACAAGGTTTGCCTTTAAGTTGTGTTTATTGTAAAATACTTGATTTTCTTACATGTAGTTTTTATTCTAAATATTTCCATGTAGGATGGGAATCATAAGGACAGGTGATGTAACTTTGTGATTGAGAATCTCTGAAATGGTATCCATTTCTGCTAAGAAATATGATTTAGGGATAGCATTTCAAGTATGTGACAAAAAACAAAACAAAACAAAACAAAAAAAACCCTATGGGTACTTAGGAGAAAACCAGCTACTGTTTATACTAAGAAATTAACTGGAAGATGTAGTGGATAGCTATCCCAGCATTGGCCTGGAAGTTCCAACCCCCACTGAGGCTTCGGTAATGGTCACGCCCACAAGGCCGGGCGGAGGAGGAAGCAGAAGACCCAGGATCAAGAGGAGGTCTCTCTCTTGGTTCCAGGACCCTGGACGCTGGAGGTAGACCGAGCAGAGTTCTCCAGAGAACACCGCCAGACTGCGCTATACCTTTGCCAGACCCTGCAACCTACCCCTTCATTTGTAAGTTACCCCACAAAATAAACCTCCCTTTTAACTACATGGAGTGGCCTTAATAATTTCACCAATTGGAAGATGTGGAAAGACATAGACTATTCTCAGGATAAACATCTGGAAGGCCCTAGAGATACTGGCAAAATTTCATTCACAGCCTGATGAATCTGGAGCCCCGTATTCAGGGGTGAAGTCAACAGGACAAACTGTTCAAGAAAAGTTAGTTGCACAGATGAGCAACCTTAGCTCTTCTGGTTCTCAGTCAATCCCTAACTTTAGCTGTTGGGTGAGATTTCGTATTCAGGTCAGGCTTCCCTCATCACTGCTCCAATCCCAGAGCCAACTCTGTGCAAGCAATATCATAAACATACTAAGGACTGTTCTTAACCAATGCCCCACAATTCTCTAACCATTTAAGGTGGCAGCCAGGAATGGTCATCACAGAAAACAAGCAAGACTGATGGAGGAGTTGATAAGACAATGCTGGCATGAAGTTCATGGCACAGAAATTAGAATGTACTTAATATTTTAGAATGCTGACAGAGGAGGAGGTAAAATGTGAACAAGACCAATTACTAGACAAAAAGAATGATGAAAAATTATTTTGAATACTACATTTCTAAGAATGAAAATATATCATTGTAGAAATTAGATGGCAATTTCTTATAATTTATTTGATGTATAGCTAGCATATAACCTTATAAACTCACTCAAAAATTGATGATGCACATTTATAGAAACAGCAGTGTGTGAACACTTGCAGCAGCTCCAGTCATAATCACCCCAAATCAGAGGGAAAATTATAAATGCCTTTTAATGGTTGAAGGGTTAAGTGGTATGCAGCTACACAATGAAATATTTGGAGAATAAACAAAAATTAATTATTGTACAATAGGGCAACTTAATTGAATATTAAAAACACTTTATTTCTTAAAATGTAAGTTTAGAGGCTGGTGGGATCAGGCAGGAAATAAGAGCACTTGATATAAAAGCTTTAAGACAGTTCAAATTCCAGCACATCTTGTCACTCATCCTACCATAACCTCAGCATGGAGGGGACAGAAACAAGATCACTGGGGTTCACTGGCTACCACACTACTGGAAAAATGTAAGGTACATTTAGGAGAGGTTTAGTGGGTGGCACAGTCTCCAAAGGAATATTCAGAGTAATAGAAAGATATTCAATGCCCCCCACTTTGGCAAACATTGGTTAATTCAAGCACACAAATGTGCACATACATGAATACATATACCACACACATACAATCACACACATGTCTATGATGCTGCATGTTTTCATTCACATGTTAATCTCAGAAAGATGGTATTAGAGAAAGGGAAAATCTGAGTACTTCTAAAGGTAGCACACTGTCATAGAATGTTGTGAGGAAGCATGGCAGGATAATAGAACTGCTTGACTCCCAATGTGCTGGCATCTTCAGGGTTCTTGAGTGTGTCGATTGAAGGAATATCTGAAAAAGTGGTATTACAATAATATAATTATACTTCTAAAATTGAAAAAATTCTAAATATAAAAGTCTCATATTAAATAATTCCCTGAAACCTTTTCAAGAACGAAAAGTATAAATAATCCAACGGTGAAGTTATTCATCCAACTCAGAATCATGTGTGTGTATGAATGTGTGCATGTTAGTATATGTGCAGGAGCACATATGCATGTGGGTACTTTTGGACATGTGTACTTGTGGTCAGAGAAGAACCTCAGGTGGAATTTCTTGTGTGCCAACCACCTTGGATTTTTGTAACAAGGACTTCATTGGTCTGGGACTCACCAACATTCCCAAGATGGATTATCCATCAGTCTACCTGTTTTGGCTTCACCACTGATTTTATAAGGATTATAATGCATTATACTACCATGTGCTTCTTTTGTTTAGGTGAATTCTGAGAGATTATACTCAAGATTTCATGTTTTTGAGTCAACTTTTTATTGACAAATTACATTTGGGAAAAACAGCAAAAGGTAGAGGAAGAACTACAGGAACACACTACCTAAAGTGAAGTGTTTCCCAGTGTAACCATCATTTCCCCCTGACTTACATGACTGCAAGTGTACTATTTTCCATTTGAATGGTTGTAAATATAGATGTTAGGAGTTTAACATCATCCACATGTAGAAGGAATATTTCCATTACTTTTTGAAGAGCCTGAGTTGTTGTTTTTTTTTAATTTCTGTTAATGGGTTGTTAAGTACAGATAATACTCTTGATGTTCTGAGATGGCTCAGTGGCTAACATGCTTGCTATTCAGCATTAAGACCAGAGTGTGGTTGCACAGCATAAATGCTTGGTGGCTATAGCACACCACCTGCACTTCTAGCCCTCAGTAGGTAGAGAGGAGGAACCACCAGAAAAACTGGCTAGCCAGACTGTCATTATCAGGAAGCTCTGCATTCAGCTCAGTGACCCTGCATCAAAAAGCAAGATCAATTGAGAAAGACACTGATAAGGTAGATAGATACCTTGGCTTTTATTACATATGCACAGTTATGTAACACACACACACACACACACACGGACAGATGTCCATACAAACATGTAGATATAAATACATGTATATACAGAGAAAGAAATAATAAATGAATGAGTGAAAGATATGGCTCTTTTTTATTGTTGTTTTCTTTGAGAAAGGATTTCCCTGTGCAGCTCTGGGTGTCCTGAAACTCATTATGTAAACCAGAGATCCACCTGCTTCTGTTGTAGAATATTTTTACACTGTGTAAAGATGTGTTGCTGTGATTGGTGTAATAAAATGCTGAATAGATAATACTTAGGCTGGAGAGGATAGGCAAGATTCCCAGGGAGAAAAAGCAAGAGGAGAAGGAATACAGGGAACCAGAAAGTCACCAGCTAGACATGGAGGAAGCAGTATGGACAGTACAGAGATGAGGCAATGCCACATGGCAGAACATAGATTAATATAAATGGGTTAATTTAATTTATAAGAAGTAGTTGGGAACAGGTCTAAGATAAGGCCAAGAATTAATAATTAATAATGAGTCTCTGTGTTGTTATTTGTGAGCTGGTGGCACAAAGAAAATCCAACTACATGACTCTGCCTCCTGAGTGCTGTGATTAAAGGCATATGCCACCACTGCCTGGCAAGACATGGTATTCTTGAAAGTGCTTCAAGTTAATGGGGAAATGCAGAGACATAAGTATGGAGAATGCACCTCTGTTCTTACTTCTAAGAGTCTGAATAGAGTTTAGGAATTCACAGATACTGAAATCAGATTCTTAGTCTCAAAGACTCCAGTTCAAAGTTCTTCATCTCTTCTTGCTAGTAAATTTATGAAGAGGGATCCATTTAATGATAATAAGATAAGCTTTGAAAGTAAGTTCAGATATTTTTTTCTTGGATTATCTTAAATCAACATATTCACATATATAAATTGATTATTCAAGGATTTTATTTATTTGTTTGATTGTTTATTGAGACAGTGTGTTGTTTGGGAGAAAATGGCCCCCATAGGGAGTGATACTATTAGGAGGTGTGGCCTTGTTGGAGTAGGTGTGATCTTACTAGAGGAAGTGTGTCACTATTGGGGTGGGCTTTGAGGTCTCCTATGCTTAAGATACATGCAGTGACTCAGTTTACTTCCTGCTGCCTGTAGATTGAGATGCAGAATTCTCAGATCCTTTCTCCAGCAACACGGCTGCCTGCATGCCACCAGGTCCCATCATTGCCAGTAGCCATGTCAGAGGAACAGCAGGTGGCAATTGGGGTTCAGAGTATCAGCCCACCAGAAGAAAAGCCCTCTGGTGCTAAAAGATATATGGTAGGATGATGATAGACTAAACTAGAGATTCAATAATATTCTAAGAATCTTTGTCCCAAGACTTGATCTAACACTCTCCTGGCCTCTGAGATAACAGAGAGTACCCAGGTTCATGACTTCTGACTATAAGGTGTTAGCTAAAAACGTTTACATAGTCTTGGGTTCTATAATAATGCACTTAAAATGGGATATACAGCCTTTCTACTCCTGCATTGCCTGAAAGAGATTGTTGAGATATATAAACTGTAACGAGATATGAGAGAGCAGAGCAATGAGAGAAGGCAACACGAGAGAATAAAGAACGGAACCATCAAGAAAATTTGTGAATGTATTCATTTTTCCCTGCCCCTCAGGCAAAAAAGTTGTAGCTTTGCCAAAATGTTGTGGTTCCCTTTGATCCCTGAATGCTGCCTTGTAGGCTGGACCTCTAAGACAGCAATACACCATGATGAAAATAGACTAAACCTCTGAAACTATAAGCCACCCCAATGGAAAGTTTTCCTTTAAACAACTTGCCATGGGCATGGTGTCTTTTCACAGCAACAGAAACTCTAACTAAGACTGACAGGATTTCCCTGTGTGGCTCTGGGTGGCCTGGAACTTGCTACGTAGATCAGTGTGTGGCCCCAAACTCAGAGATCTACCTGCTTTTGACTCTTTAGTTCTGGGATTAAAAGAGTACTCCACAACACCCTACTTATTTATGGCTTTTATGTAATAGTTTTTAAGCAGAAATAAGCAGGTTGAAATGTGTGCACAAGTATTGGAGATTCCAAAAATAGCTCAATGAATATTTGTATAATTAATAATAATTAATAGGCCTCTCCACACCCATTGCCCACCATATTCAATGTCTTTGTTGAGATATAATTTGCAAGGAAAATTGTTTATCTGCTTCAAAAATAAAAGTCATTGAGTTTTTGCATATTTACAGACTAATCTTTGTAGCAGTTGTTATTTTAGCACTTTTGTACTGCTAAAATTAATAACATTTTCATCTGGTAGTCTCTCCATTGTAGTGGGTAGCCATTCCAGCTTTGATCTGGAAGTTCCAACCCTCATTGCAGTTTTGGTAACTGTCATGCCTACAGGGCAGGGTGGAGAGAGGACCCTGAAGACCCAAGATCCAGATGTGCCAGCTCTCTTGGTTCCTGGACCCTGGATGCTCCAGAGAACACCACCAGACTGCACCATACCTTTCCCAGATCCTGTTACCTATCCCTTCACTTGTAAGTTACCCCACAAAATAAACCTCCCTTTTAACTACGTGGAGTGTCTTTAATAATTTCACCAATACTCCATCACTCTGTATCCTAACCTTGGCAAATGCTTCATTTACCTTCTATCTGTGAAAACTTGCCTATTTTATATATTACATGGAATTGAAGCCATACAATGTGAAGTTCATCAAGACAAGCTTCTTCAGTTATATTTATGCTATGGGAGGTCATCCACGTCATAGAGTGTACCATAGCATGTACACAGCTCCTATTTTTAAAATAATGATTATTTAGAGAACGAATATACCACATTTTACTTGTCTATTTACTAGTTGACAGATATTTGAGGGATTTTCACTTTTAGGGAATTTTAACAATATTTTCATAAAAATTAAGTCATCTTTATGAGTGCACATTAACACTCTCTTTGATAAATACGCAGGAATGGTCTTGGCTTAAATGGTTTACATGGAATATTTTATACATCTACAAGAAAATTGTAAACAACTCAGTTTTTTCACATATTGCTAACTTTGTTTTCCATTTTCATTATGTGATAGATCTCTAAAAAGCATAGGACAAATGGCTAACTGAGATGTATATTAACATCAAACTAGACAATGGCCACCATATCTCCCAGCATAGAAGTGACCTGTCATAGTCTTCACTTCCCTCAGCACTTCTCAACCCCACTGCCTACCCTAAACCTTCTCAGCCTCTGAGCTCTGCATCCCTTTCCCCAGCTTCTCTTTCCTATATTATAGCCCTTTTGCCTATTCACTCTCTTGGCTTTTATCTTGGTTCTCTTGGTTTTCTGTTTCCCTCTCTCTTCTCTTCCTCTCTCACTCTCCAAACCTCTGTCTCCTTTCCTGGCCTCATCTTCCTGACCATGTTTAGTTTGGATTCTTGCAGATACCTCTGGTTATTCTGTTCCTTGTTTCTACAATAAAACTCTTCTCCTCAACCATATCTAGAAGAGGTCATTGCCTCATTTTCATTCATCTGGTGCAGAATCCCTGGGAATAGCATATATGGGATCCCTTTCAAGGGACTCGGCCCCTCAGAACCAAGCTGCTGATTTGAATTTTGCAAGTTATGTAAGAATCATTTGTTTCTGCTGTCTTCTGCAATGTATTTGACTCCAAATTCTAGAATCCACCTCTTCATCCCCTTTTCCCTCTACCTACTATATCAATGCATGCTTCTCCTCCACTATTTGGTAAGTATTCTGTGTCTCCTGAAACCTACTATGGCCTCTAGGTACTCACCATCTTAGCATATTTCTACTAAGGCACTTACCCAAATACTTTTATTGAAACTCTAATATCCCACCTTTCCTGAGCGCCTCTCCCAGTCTGCCTCTTCAATTGCTTTCTCCTCTCCTGAGTAGGTATCACCATGGAGAAGCCTGCTTTTTCTACTCTTACTACAAAGCTACACTGATGTGACATCATGCTCCTCTTGCCCTACTTGGCCCCTATTTAATAGGAGGAGCTGCCTCTCCTCTGTGATTTGGTACATTTCCCACTGATAGTCTCTCTGTCTGCTTGAGGATGATGCCCTCGAGAAATTCTTGTCACCATGATACTTAGTCCTTCTGCCCCCTTTGTTCTCAGCTCCTTCCTGGAGCTTCTTCAATACCCCCAGGAGCTGGAACCCCACAGCTTCCATAAGCCTTTCTGTGTCTCTACCACATTCAAAATCTTCCTTGGGCAGAGTTCCTGTTTTTTGTGACCCTGTTACCTCCCAGCTCTCTCCTGGAAATCCTACAGCTTCTTTATGCCAGCATGATCCTAACCTGCAACCTGTTCTTCACCTCTACCTCAGAGATGCCTGTTCTGTCTTTCCTTATTCTCCTTGTGTTTCTAGAGTCTTTACACCATCCTGGGCTGTATATCACCATTTCTCTCTTCCTCCTCTGACTCAGAGATTTTATTAAAGCCTCATTATCTTACTGCAAATGGCTTGGACATAATACATCTCAATCAGTGGCCGAATATTGTCACACTTCATTCTCAAATTCTCTCAAATCATAAAACTTCTTTCACCTCATGAACAGATGATCCCCAAATCTCTTATATCTAGACAATTTCTGGTCTACAATCCCCAAAGTCTCTACTTTCCACTCAAAATCTTTTATCTCTTTGATTTCTCTGTGCTCAGATCTCAAGAAATCTTTTAAGACTATTGTGTAAACAGTCTTTATCACAGTATTTATAAATTCATTGTGTGTGATTAAAAGATACATAAAATACGTAACAAAATGTTAGCTTAAAACTTGTAAAGAAAGATTGAATCTTAAATTTCTATATGTGATTCAACTCTTATTTACAAAAATTAGATCTACTTACTGTATCTGTTACTTTTTTAATTCAACTCTTGTTTGGGAAATTTGATGTTTTTAATTAATAACCATGTGACTTGCCTCCATCTTGGCTGATGATCTCATCAGGAAGGAAGTAACCATGTGGATGGCAGCCATCTTTACTAGGGTTAGAAGAGTATATGCACCCTCTTTACTAAGATGACCACATGGTAAAAAACAACTGATGCAACAGTCATAAAACTTGTGAGCCCTGTGCTTATAATCATGTCTTCTTTTAGGAAGCAGCAGTGGATCTCAAAAATAAATTGGGTTATGATAAGTTTTTATATGATGATAAATTTCTAAGGTTATAAAAATATACTTTTTTATATTTTTTACCAGGAACAATATATATCTGATGAGTATGGTATATTCGATAAAAAAATGTTTATTAATTGCTAAATTCTCCTCAGGTTAACAGTAACTGACTTGAAGATATATGTCTAACCTCTTTGTCTTTGCTATCTTTGCTGAGTTATTTTTTTGGCATTTTTTAAAATTATTATATTTGTGTTTTAATTTTACACATCAGCCATGGGTTCCCCTGTCCTCCCCCCTCCTGCCCCTCCCCCACTTTCCCCCCATCCCCTCCCCTCTATTCCCATCTCCTCCAGGGCCAAAACTCCCCTGGGGACTCATTTAAACCTGGTGGATTCAGTTCAGGCAGATCCAGTCCCCTCTGAATTGTTGAGCCCAAGATTGGAAAAAGCACAGGGACAAATAGCCAAATGAATGGAAGCACATGAATTAAGAACCAAAGGCTGTGGAGCCCCCAGCTGGATCAGGCCCTCTGGATAAGTGAGACCATTGAATAGCTTGAACTGTTTGGGAAGCATCTAGGCTATGGGACCAGGATCTGTCCTTAGTGCATGAGCTGGCTGTTTGGAACCTGCGGCTTACACAGGGACACTTGGCTCAGTCTGGAAGGAGGGGACTGGACCTGCCTATACTGAATCTTTGCTAAGTTTTAGCTACTTAGATAAACTGAATCACAAAAATCAGATATTCTATAATGGTGGCCTATAAAAAGGGCCAAGAAAGTTATAAATCTCCATAAGGACTGAATTTATGGTTAACCTTTATTTATGCTTTGAATTTTATTTTAATGCTGTAGGATCTTCAATTACATCTTCAACTCAAATTTTTAAGGAATGTGTAGATGTATCCGGCTTGTTAAATAAGAAACACAGAACCGATTGCAGAGTTAAACCACGAGGTCAGAGCAAGAGCGGAAAACCTTACCCTTCACTGCTTCTGTGGTTCTTCCTCTTGGCCAGAGACCTACTTCTGTGTGTCCTGTCTATTTAAAGACTTTCTGTTCTGTTTTCTCATTGGTTGTAAATCCAGCCACATGACCTCCTTGTCACTGCCTATTTGTACAGACCTCCGGGTCTTCTATGGTTAGTATTGAGATTAAAGGCGTGTGTCTGCCATGCTGGCTGTGTCCTTGAACACACAGAGATCCGCCTAGCTCTGCCTCCCAAGTGCTGGGATTAAAGGCGTGCCCCACTACTGCTTGGCTTCTGCTCTGGCTTGCTCTGACCTCAAGGCAACTTTATTGACATACAAATAAAATCACATTTCAATACAAATAAAATATCACTATATTTCCCCTTTTCTATTTTAATAAAAATAAAAAAGGAAAAAGTTATAACTAATAAGAAAAACTATATACAAAAGTACAATAACTATATATATCATATATACAAACAATAAATACCTAAACAATGTCTAGTCCATTTGTATTTGACAAATTCAGAGAAAATAATTCCATTATCTATCTTATTTTGATAAGTCCAGAATATACCTGATTCACTTTTTATCCTAACTTATATAGCTAACAGAATTGTCTTATAACGTCTTTCAAATTTATACACTTACAGCTCTTAGTGAGTTTTTCTGAAATCCTTAACAAAGATAATTATAACTATAACTAACTGATCTTCAACTCCCTCAGAGACACAAGAAGGAAATAATACTACCTAATAAAAAATACAAACAAGAAGTGCATGCAAGCAGCTTCCAAAAAAAAAAAAAAATGTGAGTTGACAGAAACAACCAGCTGCCTGGACAGTCACCTGAGTTTTCTCTGCAGTGTTGGGGCATCATCTTCAGCCTACAGGCTTACCGTATCTGACAGACTCTTTTGTGAACTAGGATGTATACAAGGTCAACAGTTTGACCTCACATTTGGTGAGAGCAGTCCATGTACCAGAAACACCTGAATTCCATTAGTGTCATGTCATGATTCAGGATTTTAAATTCTGGAAATTATTGATGTCTTTTCAATTCAGCTGTCCATTTTTCTTGGCTGTGTATATGTGGCTTCATCTTGGCATCCTGTTCTTCTCCACATCTCTCTATTAAACGCCAGTCTACTATTGAGAGAGGTAAGCTTAATTATTCTTCAAGAATAACTGTTTCATCTGCTGTTCCATTGCATATCAGAAGCCATTGGCCCACTCCCTGTTCAGCTGCCTTCGAAGAAAAGGGCACGGTACCTTTTACAGATTGCAAAGGTCACTCACTTCAGGGATGGTGCCATATTGTCCTGGCTTCAGAAGATGCCTTTTGTTAAAGCCACAACCACACTTGTTTTTGCAAGAATTGGTAGTCCTTGGTTTCATGTCCTGTCTGTCCTGTTTGTCAGCAGTTGATTCAAGGATACTTTGTTGTCCAGTGGCTGACTTTTGCCACAATGAAAGTTAGCTCCATATGCAGTTTCTTCAATGCCCATATTTTCTCTGAAGTAGATTGGTACTGCCAGGAGCCATCATGTCTCATAGTCATAGCAAAAAAGAAAAATTCTTAAGTTATTAAAACATTTTAAATGCCATATTCTGTAGATCTCTGAAGGGTTTGAAGATGACCTGTCTATCTAAAATATATCTGGTACCTCGAATTCATGACAAAGCCTCTTGCCTGTGGCCTTGTGAGCCCTAGCTCAGGCGCGAGCTACACTTGGCCGGCTGTGGTGACACATGCCGGTAGGATTTACTGAAGAAGGCAGAGGCAGGAGGATCCCAAGTTGAGGCCGGCCTAGGAGAAGCTTCAGCCGGGGCAGAGCTACAAACAGTGTCGGTGGAACCATGGAGGCAGTGACTGCTGCTTCGAGTTGCCGGCTGCTTCTCATCGTGTTGGTGACTATGGTGATGCTGCTACCTGGAACAAAGAATTTACTGCTGCTTGTTCAAAGAAGAATCGCCAGGACCAGCATGTTACAAGAAAGCATCAGCAAAGGTCAGTTTGGAAAAGGTTTGCAAGAGAAATGCTGGGGAGAAATTGCTGTGAAGATTTTCTCTTCTAGGGAAGAACGTTCATGGTCCCAAGAGACAGACATTTATCAGACTGTGATTACTCCAAACCAAAGAGGGGGCACAAAAAAAAAAAAAAAAGGGAACCATGATCATGCCTAACAGTGACTTTGAAATCTTCAAAAGGATGATGGGACTCCACAATGATGATGCCAAATGGACTATGGTAAATCCATTAACACCATGGAAAGATCGACTCTGGACTACAAACTGCTCAGGACAATTTCGAGATGGCTAGCTGAGATGATCCAGCCTGACAGACTACCTGAACAAGGACTTTAAACAAGCCCTGCACTTTCTCACTATGCAGCGGTGGGACAAATGATACAGGACTTGACAATTAACCCAAAAATTTTCTTTTCAGGATCCTCTAAAGATGGAAGTAATTTTAAGAAGACGACGCCCACATCCCCAAAAAGTGGGATGGGAGGTTTTCGGTCGTTTAATGAGTTTTGGATATTGTCCTTGTTTATGATGATTGGTTACAATTTGTTAATTGTTAATGGTCAGGAAAAAAGCTGAACATGAAGATTAGATTCAGAGGTTTTGTTAAAGAAAGAAAAGGAAAAAGAGAAAATAGATATGAGGTAGATCACTGAATCTACCCTGAGAAAAAAGACAAAGAAATAATAGGATAAATGGGTAGATCACTGAATCTACTCTAAAAAGAAAAAGGAGAAGATATAAAAATGACAAAAGGTAGACTACTGAATCTATTATGAAAAGAAAAGATAGGATAAGTAATGAAAAATTTTTGTCTGAGTTTTATCAAATGTTACTGGACTGGACATTATTAGAGATAATGGAGTTTTTCACCTGAATCTGTCAAATATTAATGGACTAGGTATCATTAATGTAATCTTGACTGTGTATATTGTATATACTTATTGGATATGATTTTTCTTGTATTAGTTATAACCTTTTTTTAATTTTAGACAAAAACAGGGGATATGTGGTGGGTATTGTGTTCCCTGAAATATTGTGTGTTCCCCGAAATAAACATATCTGGGGTCAGAGAACAGACAGCCACTAGAACAGAGCCAGAAATGGTGGCTAGAAAATGGGAAGAGTAAACCATAACAGAAGTTGGGCGGTGGTGGTACACACCTTTAATCCCAGCACTTGGGAGACAGAGCTAGCCAGATCTCTGAGTTCAAGGCCACTTTAGAAACAGCTAAGCATGGTGACCCACGCCTTTAATCCCAGGGAGTGGGGGCAGAAAGAAAAAGGTATATAAGGCATGATGACAGGAACTAAGGAGGAAAAAACATGTAGTTAGTTAAGCTTTGGATCAACACAGTTCAGCTGAGATTCATGTAGAGGAGGACTCAGAAGCTTCCAGCCTGAGGAAACAGGATCACCTGAGGAACTAGCAAGGTGAGATAGCTGTGGCTTGTTCTGCTTCTCTGATCTTCCAGCATTCACCCCAATAACTGGCCTCAGGTTTGAGTTTTATTAATAAGACTCTTTAAGATTCATGTTACAGGAATGAAACTGTAAGATCCTAATCTTATAAAAGTTACTAACTTGTTGTCAACTGTGAAAGATTATCCAGGACATGCAAATTAATGGTCATTCACTTTATAAATGATCAAAATTTTAATATGCTTAGAGCTAGGTTCAAATTCATGCTAAGTACAAATGTAATTCATTTACAATGGCAAATTTTATTTAGCCTCCTGTAATTGTTTTTCATGGTTCAGCATAAAACAAGTTAAAACAAACAAAAAAGTAGTAAAGTTGGTTTAAAATCAGGCATAGTTAATAGCTAAGGTCCTAAAAATCTTCAGATATCTGCTGAATATGTCATTTAAAGTGTTTAATGAAAAAGCTTCCTGTGATAGAAAGAAATGCCAGCTCCTAGCAATGACCCTAATGTCTCCAAAGATGCTGGGCACCACCTGGATAGTGGTAATGCTAAACACTGGCAGAGAACTACACCATGCCTCACCTTCTCTACCAGGACTGTGCCCAAACTGTGGGCACTGTTTGGTTGACTGCTCTATTCTGCATCATCAAAGTAGGTCAGGTTTGCCAATTCCTGCCTCTACCTGAAAGTCAGAGTTTCTGGGTCTAGCAGCCAAAGGGCTGTGCTATCCTGTCCAGCAGCTGAAGATGTAATGCTGTCTTGTGTGCCAACCAAAGACCTATGACCATTACCCACAATGAAACCATCAAGTTATTATAAGGAGCCTAGGGTAAATGTCTACATGGTGGATATGTATCTGTCATTTTAATGGATACATAGGCCATTTAGATCACACTTCTTACTATAATGATGCTTCTCAGATCTCTGATATTGTTGATGGATAACTGTAGCTTTATGATAACAGTAGCAAACAATTGGCTCTTCCCCAAAAGCTGCAGTTTCTTGGAAGGATCATTTCATGTGTAAAATCAGGTCTCACTTTTTTCTAGAGTTACTCATTCTCCTGCTTTAAAAAAAAAAAAAAAAAAAAAAAAGCAAACACAGACAGTTTACCTTGCTGGCAGATTCTGAAAGAGATAAACTCACAAAACAAGTTTCAATGGCACTTTTTACTAATCCTTAATTTAAAGGAACTTTCTTCATAATGATTTCTCTTAATAATGAACCACTTGTTTCTTATAATAAATGGTTGGATAAAAAATAAAGTTTATATACATTATGAGAGCCTAAGAAAGTTTTTCAGTGTTTATAAATGCAAGTTCTAAAGGACCAAGAAAGTGATTTAAGGCATGAGAATATTGGAAAATAGTGCAGCGTTCTTTTCTTCTCATTACAGTACTATTATATTAAGAATTCTAAAAATTAATAGCTTTAACATTTATCAATGGAGTTCTGATAAGCTATTAATCTAGCCCTTGTAAAGCACTGACTATATCACAGTCACTCACTTTGGTTGTCTGCTAAGTACAGACTTAAAAGTGCTTCTCATTATGATGAAAACCTCTCTGTCTTTTCTATACATCCAACCACTGGACAGAGGAAAGGGTGTTCGTGCTTTAAGCTCAGAATCATTTCCTTGTACCCCCAAGATTTTACTGTGACTCAACGGTGTGAGTCTGATGTTCTTTCTATAATGTGGATTTCAGCACATATTACAAAGAGTAGTAATGCTAATATTTCTAAAACTTTTATCTCTTTTTGTAAAAAAATCTGGTAAGCTTCAGGAAGTCATGACTTTGTTCCACTTCTATCAGGTCACCAGATATCAATAAATACTCCAGTCAGTCAGAAGCCATAGTTTCACACTTGCCTATTCTTAATGGTGGGATCTATCTCTTTCTCTTGGTCTAGTGACACCCTGCCACTAACCAAGACAGGAAGTTTCAGGTGTACACTCAAGATAAAAATTTCTCCCTAAACTTCTTAACTTTATCTTCTGTCCCTAGTCTACATCTGTCCCACCAGATTCCAAATCAACTAAAGACTGCAAACTACTCCAACCATGCCAGCCCTAGGTGCTTCAGAAGTAGTTTCCAACCAGTGTGAGTCCCTGCATCTTAGACTGCCCCAAAGCAGCTAGCCCCAACTGCCTCATCATCCACAACTCCAATGTGATCTTCATTTCCCTAGTGCCAGGTCCCACAAATCCTGAGCCACATTCCACAGCCTGCACTCTCCTCTCCTTTCCATTATTTGCCCATCATCCCATCCTTCCTGGACTCCCTAACAATGGTGTTCTACCAATTTCAGCTAAGAAACAGTTATGTAAGAGATTATGTCACCCCTCATCATCAGTAAAAGACTGGAATAGCAGATCTCAAAGAAACATAGAACAAATGACTAACTGAGTTGCCTATTAACATATCAGAGCAGACATTGAGCACCAGGTCTCCCAGCATAGGAAGTACTTGTTATAGAGGCTTCACTCTCAGCTTTTCTCATCCCCACTTCTGCCTTAAACCTCTCTAGCCCCTGAGCATTGCTCTCTTAACCCCAGCTTCTCCTTCCCATATAACAGCCATTTTGGTTATGCATTTTCTTGGCTTCCCTTTTGGTTCTCTTGGTCTTTCATCTTCGTATTTCTTCGCCTCATGCCCCTGTGTCCCTCTTGTCATGGTTGGGTCTATTCTGCTGGCCATGTTCAGTCTGGACTCTTCCAGATGCCTTTGGCTGTTATCTCCCTCATATCTACAACACTTCAACCACACCTAGGAGTGGTCATGTCCTGATTTTCTCAATGTATATTTTATTATCCAACCATTCTGTTGGATGTGATATAGTATTTCATGTTTATATTGATTTACATTTCCCTAATGTCCAATGACAATGAAAGGCATTGAAGGCATCTATGGCCAGTTATATTCTGAAATTATTTCCACTTTAAAATTAGATTATACATCTGGAGAAAAAAGGTTCAGCAATTAAGAGCAGTAGCTTTTGCTTCAGAGGACCAGTATTTAGATTCTAACACTAATATTTTGGTTCAGATCCCTTTGTAACTCTAGATCCACGTGACTCGATGCCCTCCTGTGGCCTCTGTAGACACTGCAAACACATGGTATGCTAACATACATACTTACAACACATTTATACAAATAAAAATAATGACTAATATATTTGTAAATTAAGAATAATAAAATTAGAATTTGTCTCCATATTTTTAACATGTAGGTTTTCCAGGTTTATGATATACATCTATTCAATATGAAATTTATAAATATTATCTTCAGTATTTTGGTTGATTACATTATCCCTTAGTGATAATACTTTACACCATAGAGTTTCTATTTTCATCATCAAGATGAAAATAAGAGGAAAAGGTGTAGAGATGGTTCATTTGAGATGGGGTGGTGGGTGCTGCAAGCCTTGAATTCCAGTAACTGGGAGGCAGAGACAGGTGAATCTCTCAGAGTTCAATACCAGCCTTCTCTACAGAGTGAGTTCCAGGACATCCAGGCTTTTACACATAGAAAGTTTGTCTTGATCTCATCCATTTCTCTGTCAGTGGGTGATCCTTGGGTATTTCCTAGGGTCCCGTTTTCTAGATAGCCTCCTTAGAGTTGTGTAGCAGTCTAGTCATCTGTGTTTTACATCTAGTATCCTCCTGTGAATGAGTACATATCATGTTTGTCCTTCTGAGTCTGGGTTACCTCACTCAGGATGATTTTTTCTAGATCCATCCATTTGCCTGCAAACCTCATGATGTCATTGTTTTTCTCTGCTGAGTAGTACTACATTGTGTATATGTACCATATTTTCTTTATCCATTTTTCAGTTGAAGGGCATCTAGGTTGTTTCCAGGTTCTGGCTATTACAAACAAAGCTGATATGAACATAGCTGAGCAAATGCCCTTGTGGTATGATTGAGCATTCCTTGGGTATATGCCCAAGAGTGCTATAGCTGGGTTTTGGTGTAGATGAATTCCCAATTTTCTAAGGAAGCTCCATATTGATTTCCAAAGTGGCTGTACAAGCTTGCATTCCCACCAGCAGTGGAGGAGAGTTCCCCTTGTTCCACATCCTCTCCAGCATAAGCTTGTCTTCTGTGTTTTTGATCTTAGCCATTCTGACAGGTGTAAGATGGTATCTCAGAGTCGTTTTGATTTGCATTTCCCAGATAATTAGGGATGTTGAGCAATTCCTCAAATATCTTTCAGCTATTTGAACTTCCTCTGTGGAGAATTCTCTGTTTAGTTCTATAGCCCATTTCTTAATTGGACTGTTGGGCATTTCGATGTCTAATTTCTTGAGTTCTTTATCTATTCTGGATATCAGCCCTCTGTCAGATGTGGGGTTGGTGAAGACCTTTTCCCATTCTGTAGGCTCTTGCTTTGTCTTGTTGACTGTGTCCTTTGCTCTACAAAAGCCTCTCAGTTACAACAGGTCCCATTGATTGATTGTTTCTCTCAGTGTCTGTGCTACTGGTGTTATATTTAGAAAGTGATCTCTGGTGCCAATGTGTTCAAGAGTACTTCCTACTTTCTCTACTATCAGGTTCAGAGTATCTGGATTTATGTTGAGGTCTTTGATCCGCTTGGACTTAAGTTTTATTTCCCTCAAACCTTGCCCTTCATTACTCTCATTGTCGTCCAGGTTGTTCGTGCACAAAACTTAACCCAAGATTGCAAAAAGCACAGGGACAAATAGCCAAATGAATGGAAGCACATGAATTATGAACCAAAGGCTGTGGAGCCCCCAGCTGGATCAGACCCTCTAGATAAGTGAGACAATTGAATAGCTTGATCTGCTTGGGAGGCACCCAGTCTGTGGGACCAGGATCTGTCCTTAGTGCATGAGCTGGCTGTTTGAAACCTTGGGCTTACAAAGGGACACTTTGCTCAGTCTGGAAGGAGGTGACCTGCCTGTACTGAATCCACCAGGTTTAAATGAATCCCCAGGGGTGCCTTGATCCTGGAGGATATGGGAATGGAGGGGAGGAGCTTGGGGAAAGGTGGGGGTGGGGGCTGGAGGGGGGAGGACAGGGGAACCTATGGCTGATGTATATAATTTAAAACACATAATAATAAAGAAAAAATAAAAATAGAAAAATAAAAACAAAACATTCATTTTAGATTTTTCCATGTTAATATGTGAGCGATATGCTTAGTATTAGAGTCAAGTAGCATGGAATGTATATTTAAGGGACATAGTGGATTAGCTTTGGATTCTGTGTAAACATGCATAGAGCAATAAATAAAGCATCAGTTCTAGCATTCGAAAAAAAATAAAAGTCTGTCTTGAAAGAGCAAAATCAAAAAAAGAAAAAAGTGATGGTCCATTTGGGTATAGTGATTACTGAGAAGCATTAGGACTTGATTTCAAATCTCCAGAACATGAAATTGGACAAAGGAGTGTACATCTGTAATCATAGCACTAGTAGAGTGAGATGAGAGCTGAAGACAGGAGAACCCCCAACAAAGCTGTGGACCAGCTAACCTAGCATTCTCAGTAGCAAAAAACAGGATACCTTCTCTCAAAGAATGTGAGAGGTGAAGTTTGACACCAGGGGTTGTCCTCTAACCTAAACATTCATGCCCTGGCATGTGTGCATCTATATATGCATACACACACACACACACACACACACACACACACACACACACACACAGAGAGAGAGAGAGAGAGAGAGAGAGAGAGAGAGAAACAACAATATGTTTGTGGGAAATGGACATGAAAATGATCATGGAAGTTCTATCATTTCTTATAAATTCACAATGTATTGAATAACATTAACACATGTTTTTAATATGAATTTCGCACATGCTTGCAGTAGTATGCAAGTGGTATGCTATGTAGTCAATAAAGGTATGGTAGAGAGATTCTTTTCCACCTGATGATTAATACTGATTGTCAACTTGAAAGGATCTGGAATTGCTTAGGATACAAATGCCTGGTCACATATGTGAGTTTCATGATTTAATTGTCTGAGGTGGAAAGACCCTCCTTAATTGTTGATAACACTCTTCCATGAGCTGGAGTTCTAGACAGAATGAAAAGGTGAAAGGGAGGTGAGAATAAGTGCTCACTTCTCTCTGCATCCTAATTGCATATGGTACATGACCAGGCACCCTAAAGACATGCCACCATATCTTTGTAGTATTAAATGTGAACCAAAATGAACTTTTCCTTACTTAAGATGACTTTTCCATGTGTTTTCTTACAATAATGAGCAAAGTAATTAATAAAAATATCACTTTTCTGTGAATTTTAATTTGTGATTTTAGTAACAGAAGGCGGCAGAGAAAGGAAAAATGGGAATGCTGTCAGCTGTCCAAGGGTTTTTGTTTTGCCCTTTATGGCACAAGGTAACAAGGTAAGATTTTGCTTCCTTCTCATAAATTTTTGCTCATTTCATTTAAGCAAAGACAAAAGCATGTCAGGATTATTTGCAGAAAATGATTTACGTTCTTTTCTCTTGGACACATCAAGACAGGGAATAATCTAGAAGGAGGCTTCACCAACAGTAGGCATCCTGAAATCAGACACAGTACAAAGACAGCTCACATTGAGTGGGCATGCCATACAAGTAACAAATGTTATTTCAATAGTAAAACATAGCTTCCCTGATTAACTGCTGCAATATAGTAAGATATACCTCCTAGGGCAGTAAGTTATAATTTGCTCATTATTAAGTAGAAATTTATGACCACTTGTACACATAGGATGCTATGTTCATGGGGATTACATGCTTTATAATTTTATTTTATTCCCATGATCTTCAGAGTTGTGATCAAAATTCACTTGCTTTTGTATTTAAAGCTGATTCTCTATAGACTTTGTCTTCTGATTTTTCACATTCTTGTATAAAATCTAAATAACCAATTGGGAAAATAGTGCTGATCTTTATTATCTCCCTCCATTCTTTAAAACAACACATCCCTTACACATTTTATTGTGAACTTGATCCAACTATTCATTCAAGTAAATTTCAAGAGATATATGTTAGCATTATTACCCTATATCTAGAAATCAAAACAAATTAGCTTGTACTATTCTTTCTTGATAATTAAAATATTATAGTAAACTCATTAATAATAACTAGGAGATGGCTTTTCAGATAATGATGTAAAGCCTGACCACTTGAGTTCAATCCCTGGAATCCACATGTTGAAAGAAAAGAAATACACACCACAAAATGTTCTCTGACCTACAGAACATGCTGTGACATGCAAATATATCATTTGCATATATTCAATGAGTAAACAGATGTAGAAATATAGGCTGGTTAACATGAAGTCTTACCTTAGATGTCTTTGATAAAATACTTAGTGCACTTGATTAAATGAATGTATAATGAACAATAAATCTAACCATCCACTATCTATGACTTAGATTTGACACATTGAATTATACACATGCCTTGGCTTCCAGTCAGAAGAACATATCAGAGTCTAATGAAAGTAACTAGAACTACCAACATTGTACTGAATAAACCAAAAATAATTTTTATTTTAATATGAAAAAAGACGTGAACCACAACATATATTTGGCCACACATTAGATTTCATAAGCAAATACCCACTCACAAACAATTTTTTAAGAGAGTGGAGGCTTAACATCAAGAAAAGTGGATTTGTGTATAGGAAGAAAAGTAGAAAGAGCATGGAATCTTGAACACTGATGTCTTTAGTGTGAAAGTGTGAACTGTGAGAGCCAGGCCAATACACACTGAGATTTGAAGGAGTCAAATTTACTCACAGAGAATCATACTGAGCCTTAACATGGAATTTTCCTGTAGCAAGAAAGGCACTAGAACTTCTTTTTTGTTTGTTTGTTTTGCTTACTTGTTAAACTCTCATTGAAGGACTGTATTTGTGGATCTTCAAAGTAAATAAATGTAGTGATGAGGATCTGTATGTGTGTGTGTGTGAGTGTATGTGTATATATGCGTATACATGCGTTTTATTTAGATATACATTGCCTGAAAGCAGGAGACACATAGAGGCTCAAAGAGAGAAGTAGAAAGACAGAAAGAAATTAAACTTACACAAGATATCATGGATCAGCTAGGAGGATCAGGTAGAAGGAGGTAATTTAATTCTTTCATTTCACAATTAAGGACAATTCTAGATCAAGAAAAGAACCTGGATTTGGGAACAAGGTTCACTCAAACATGTTTCTGTTTTAAGATTTCTACCAAATGGACACAAGCTAAGAAACACACAACACAGCTGAGGAAACAACCACCTCAGATTGACCTGTGGGACATTTTCTTGATTGGTATTTGGTGTGAGAAGGCCCAGCCCACTGTGGGTGGTGCCACACCTGTACAGGTGGTTCTGAATGATATAAGAAAGAAGGTAGAGCAAGCTATTAGGAGCAGCAAGACAGTAAGCAATATTCCTCCATGTCCTTTGCTTTAGTTTCTGCCTCTGGATTCCTGCCTTGAGTTCTTGCTCTGACTTTGTTTCAGGATAGACTGTAAATGTAAGAAGAAATAAGCCCTTTTCTCCCCAAGTTGCTTTTGATCAATGTCTTCACCATAGCAAGGGAAACCAAACTAAGAAACCGGCAACTTATTTAATGTCCATTGCAGGTAGCTGGCCAAATTAAAATAGAGTGCACATTAATATCCCTCACAATACACAAGGATGCAAGATTATTATTGTGGATCAAAGGACAATCTCTGAGCATTTGTTTCCCTCTACATAACACTCACAGAGATGATCCACAGGCGATATATATTGGAGTGTATATAGACCACAGTGAGTGGGCAGTTCCTCTCCCTTCAATTTTACCCTTTTCTAAAATAACATGAAAAATCATTTCCAAGTTTCACATTAAGTTTCACAGCAGAGAAAAATTACCATGAATCTCTTTTAGATTCATCATTTAATGCACTTTTTCTGGGAAAAAAACAAAATTGAAAGATATAATGAGCAATATCTTGACCTCTTAGAGTTATCCTGGAATTGAGAGTTCTGCAAAGATTCCTACTCAGATTTCCATACTACTTTCCTGCTCTGTACTAGTCCAGAGGTTTAGTATCTATATTTGTACCCTTTTAGCATCTTTATATATGAATTGCATATCACATTGTTTCTTTCTAATATGCTTTAAAAATTTCTGTGTCTGAGTACTTTGCCTGAATGCATGTATGTCACAACATCTGTGCCTGGTGCTCACAGAATTTAGAAGAAGGCATCTGATACCCTTGAACCAGAGCTGAAGATGGTTGCGAACCATTGTATAGGTGTTGTTAATCAAAACTGGGTCCTCAGCAAGAGCAGCAAGTACTTTTAACCACTAAAACAATTATCCAGTCCCTAAGTTTTCTTCATCATCATAAAAATAAATTATTTATTTTTCTATTTATGTTAATCATGTGTGTGTGTTGGTGTGTGTGTGTGGTTGTGTGTGTGTGTGTGTGTGTGTGTATGTTGGTGTGTTGAAAATGGGAAGATAGTTCAATGGGTAAAGTGCTTGCCTTGCAAATAAGAGGTTCCGAGTTCTGATTCTCTAAACCTTTGTAAAAAGCCAGACACAACAAAACATGCCCACAACCAAAGGCTGGAGATAGAGATACAAGAGCATATCTGAGCTGGGCAGTGGTGGCACATGCCTTTAGTCGCAGCATCAGCAGGCAGAGGCAAGTGAATCTTTGTGAGTTCGAGGCCAGCCTGGCCTACCAAGTGAGTTCCAAGAAAGGCGCAAAGCTACACAGAGAAACCTTGTCTCAAAAAACCAAAAAAACCCAAAAAAAAAAAAAAAAAGAACATGTCTGGAGCTCACTGAGCAGACATTCTAGCCAATAAGTGAACACCAAGTTCAATGAGAAACCATGTCTCAAAAACAAAGGTGGAGAACAATTGGGGAAGACATCCTACCCAACATTGATGTCTGTCTTCTGCACACACACATATTCTTGGGTGTTCACATCTGTGCAAGTATATAAATGTACACACAGACCACACCTACAAAAAGGTTAACAGTTTTCCAACATCCAATCTATAGGAATTGATTAGTATCTTATACACAAAACTGCATCTGATAATGCATCACATTAAATGGTGGACTAAAGCATGTCACTCTTGACAGCAGATGACAAAACAAATAGCAAGTACACACAATACCATAACAAGAACAAGGCTGAATAATTTCAAGCAAACTAGGACATATCATAACTCTATATTTACTGGTCAATTACAATAACATCAATTTTCAATAAATCTAATGAGATCTAATTTGAATGTTACTAAAAGACAATGTTGAATAATCATTAATTGATAGCAAATATTTTCCTGAGATTTATTAAACATCCCAGTGTTGCTAATAGTTTTCCTGTGTCCCACCTGGTCCACAGACACTCAGACACAAATAAACACACAGAGGCTTATATTAATTACAAACTGTACAGCATAGGCATAATGGTTCAGACTTCTGGCTAGCTAGCTCTTACATCTTAAATTAACCCATTCCTGTAAATATCTACTTGGCCACATGGCTTGTGGCTTACTACTACTTTACAGGCAACAGCTAGCAGCATTCCCTGACTCAGCTTTCCTTGTCTGCTTGTCTGCCTATACTTCCTGTCTGGCTACTGGCCAATCAGCATTTAATTTATTGGTTAATAAATCAGGGCAACACACATTCACAGCATGTAGAACAACATTCCACAGTACTTTCCCTTTTCTGTGTAACCAAAAAGAAGTGTTTTAACTTCAACATAGTAAAATTACATATAATAGAACAGTTATCAAGCAAGAATTACAGTTATAATATCTAGTCTATTTGTACTTGGCAAAATTAATGAAAATATTCTATTTTCTTCTATATTTGTAAGTCTAAAGTTTTATACCTAATTTATCTTTTATCATAATCAAGGAAAATTATAACTATCTAGTCTTCAATTACATCAAAGACTCCAAAAGGATATAATATTACCTAAGTAAAATGGAAGAGCATTGTAAGCTACTTCCAAAAATCTAGAATGACAAAGACAGCTGTCTGCCTGTACAGTCATCCAAAGTTTCTCTATAACAATGGGGCATCAGTACTCAGCCCATAGGCCTAGAGTCTCTCAGTTACTTTTCTCTGTGTCCTGTGAAATTTCTGGCAGTTTCTTCTGTGAAGCAGGAACCTAAAAGACCATTTTGCCTTGCAAAGTTCAGTGGTCATCTTCCTATGGGTTCTACATGTCCAGTAGATACAACATTTTGTTAAGAAGGCCAGGCAAGGACAGTTTCTTGCCCAAATGGCTATTTTTGCCAAGAAGAAGATAAACTCCATATGGAGTATCTTTGATGCTCATCTTTATCTCTGAAGTAAATCAGTGCTGCCAGGCACAGACATGTCCTACTGTCCAGAAAGTCTGTTTTTAAAACATTTTAAATGTCATATTGTGTAGGTCTTTGAAGTGTTTGAAGATTACCTACCTATCTGAATTATATCTATGTATACCTAGAAAACTTAACATGACTATAAGTTTGACTATCATAGAAGACTAATTATTAATCTGTATTTCTTAATTATCCATTACAATTTAAATTGAGTTACACAAATAGAATACCTTAAACAAGACTATATATATATATATATATATATATATATATATATATATATATAATAAAAAATCCACTCTAAATTTGAATCAATAAACTAAAATCCATAACAATGTAAAACATCTTTAAACAAGTTGTTGCTCTTTAAAAGTAGGTTCATTCATTTCTATACATTAAATAAAATAAATAAATCTTTGAACAAAGAAGTGAAAATGAAGTAATGTCATGGCTGATTTATAGCCCCAGATTCATACAGTGTAGGCCCAACCCTAGTATCTGTGATTTTGTGTGAGTGGGAGTATACATTCATATACACACATGTGTGTAAGAGAACCTTTACAATAGTGATTAGTAAAGAAGAGAGGCTGGCGAAATGGTTCAAAGGGTAAAGGCACTGGCACTGAGCCAGAAGATCTGAGTTTAATGCTTGGGACCTGAGTAAGGCAGGAGGAGAAAACTGATGTCTATAAAATATAATGTGGCTTCAACTAGCTCTCACTGGCTTGTACCCCTCATTACTAAGTAAATAAAACATAATAAAATAAAGAAAACCCAAACCAAAGAAAAATAGGCAATGAGGACCTTAGAGTGGGTTCTCATCCAACCTAATAATAGTTGTCTTTGAGGAAAGAGATGAGGGAGAAGAACATCAGGGACTGTGAATAAGGAAGACCATCAGGGTCAGTGAAAAGATAGCCATCTAGAAGCCAATGAAAAAATGACTTAGATAGAGCATCCTTCTTGACTCTTAAAACTGTGAGCAAATGAGTTTTGTTGCTTGAGCCACCCCATCTGTGGTATTGTGTTATGACAACCACAGCAAACTAACAAACGCCCACACATTTTTATGTTTATACAAACATTTGTCATACTCCCTCCCCCTTCTCCAGTTTCAAAATAAAAACAAACAAAAAAGTAGGTTCATTAATCTACCCTTTTATTCTATCATATCTTTACTATCCCCTTTTTTCTTTAGAAAGAGATTGCACTTATAATCAACCTGCTTTAAATAAAAATAAACATTCATAAAAAATATTTTGAGAATTTGGGCATAGCTTCTCATACTACTTCCTGCTGGATGAGGACATGGCAGTCTTATGGGGATCCTGAGTCTATTGCTTTAAACTGCAGTGGCTAGTACTGAACAGGCAGCCTTGGCTGCTGACTCCACCTAACTCAGCTTTCCAACTTGACAGAGATAATTCACCACCAGCTCTGGGAGCCATGCTCTCCACTGACTCTGGGAGGCAGTGGGTCTATGCCTCTATCAAAGCAGCGTGTAGCCCAGAAACATTTTTTTTTTGTCTGTACTAGCAAAAACTATATCCACCATACACCACACTGCATGGTTTGCAGTCGCCTCTGTGTACTGCCAAGGGAATATGCCATTCTACAGGTCAAGCCTGCATGCTGTGAACCTACTGTAGAGTAATTCAAGCCTGCAGGCTGTGGCAGGCCAGAGATACACACTAGGAAACTGATTTTAGCTCTGTTTTGGAATGTTTTATTATTTTTTTAAACTGTTGCCACCATGTCTGGGCACCAATTGTAGTTGGAAGTTTCTTGGGTCCCGCCAAGCCCTGGCAGTCCTGTGGCCCTCTTATAGAATAATCACTTAGAAGCTTATATCAATTATAACTGCTCAGCCATTAGCTCAGGCTTATTACTGACTAGCTCTTACACTTAAATTAACCCATAATTCTTATCTATGTTTAGCCATGTGGCTTGGTGCCTTTTCGCAGTTCTGCCTTGTCATCTTGCCTCCTTTATGTCTGGCTGGCTACTCCTGACTCTGCCCTTCCTCTTCCCAGCATTCCTTTAGTCTGCTTGCCCCACCTATACTCCCTGCCTGGCTACTGGCCACCCAGTGTTTTATTCAACCACTATACAAAAGCATTATTCCACAGCATCCCAGTAAAAACATTTGTAGATAGAACACCAGCTAACACTATTCAGTGCAGAGATTCTGTCTTCTTACTGGATACATAGCCAAATATCTTCTATAGTTATGAATGTAATTTCTGTCATCAACATTTGAAGAGACACCCATTAGTGGCTAGAAAAATTCATTTATCTTAACAGACTAGCAGAAAATAAGTTAGTATATGATGTGCTTTCAATTTTCTAAATCTTAACCAAAGGTTATAAAATTACCAATTCTTCATTGTTTTTTATAGGTATAAAAATACAGCAGAGGACTAGAGGGATAGACAGTTTAGTGGATAAAGCATTTACTGAGGAGGTATACAGACCCAGGTTCAAACACTAAGAAATAATTTTTTTTCAAAGATAGATGTAGTCATGTAGATCTAAGATTCCAATATTCTTATATTTTTTGTTGTGAGCCTAGCCTTTAATGGCTGAGCCATCTCTCCAGCCCCCAATATTCTTACAACCAGATGAGAAGTGGAGGTAGGAAAATTCCCCAGAAGCTATTGGACAGCATTTGTGTTGTACAAAGAGACAATAAAACTCTGGGTTAAAGAAGGTGAAAGCCCAAACCAGCACCCAGTATTGTCCTCTCACCCCCATGTGCATACTGTGGCAAAAGCATATTCACACTCATGTATACATGCATACACAGGTATCACACACATGTACACATATGCATCACACATGTACACACATGCATAGGCATCACTCATACATGCACACACACACAAACACACAAATTCACACATACATAGGCATCACACACAGGCATACATACACAGCCATCACTCATGGGCACACACACATAAGTGTCACATACACAAATAAATAGCTTTGTTTCTGAAGTTGTCATTTTATAGGACAAACACTTTTCTATACCCAAATTTTGCATGAGAATGAGATTTTGAACGTCTAGTGATCTAGCTATTATTGTCATGCTGGAGGCCAAAAATAAAAACCAGAAGATCAAAAGCAAACAGTTTGGAACCATTATAGCTTTAAGGATTCTTGGAACTGAGCTGGATACATTCTGCACTGTGGGACAGACATATACCGCTGGAGAGTTAGGGGAGGAATGATAATGATTTACAGAGATGAGCTGGCTGTTAAGCTGAGAAGAAGATTTACAGTTAAATTGTCATCTTGGGGGTGAGAAGGGATGAGGGGGCTAGTGAAGTCATTCCTGTGGTCCAGTCTGTGAGTAAAGAGAAAGAGCTGCTCTGCATGTAAGCAGCAATGTTCTAGAGAAGGAAGCAGAGGCAAGCCGGCAAGCTCAGGTGTGCTCCTCCATACTTTCTGGCTTCCTGGCTTCCTTGGGATGAGTTAACATGTCCCCTACCAATCCCTCTCTGTCATGATGGGATGAAACTTTAGAGAGTGTGAGCAAACCCAACTTTTCCTCCAAGTCATTCTCTCAGACATTTGAGCCAATAGTGAAGGGCCTATCATGCCATATGATGTACTTGCTACAACAGAGGCAAAAATAGAGAGATGATACACAGTCTAATGTTTACATTGAGTTTGTCTTTGGCATATTCTGGGTATCAACTACTTAAAGAATATTTCTTATTAATTTTGAGAGTTCCATACAATATATATTGATCATATTTATCCTCCCACTCCTCCCAGATCCACCCCTTCTTCCCTTTTCACCTGGTCCTATTTCTCCTATCTCTCTCCAAGTCTAGTTTGACTTTGTCCAATATTCTCGGGCATGGGACCTACAGTAGAGTGTATCTGATATACCAGAAATCACACTGCTAAAGAAAACTGACTCTGCCTTTCCCAACAGTTATCAGAAGCCAACAGCCTTGCAGCTAAGAGTGGAACTACATACCTCATTCCAACATACTTGTGGTGGTATTTTGCATGGCTTGAGCTTGAGCAGATCTTTTACTTGCTGTCACAAGCACCATGAATTCATATCTACATGTATCTGTCCAACTGTGTCCAGAAAACTTGTTTCCTTGAGTTCATGTAGTATCTCTTGCTGTTATAATCTGTCTACCTCATCTTCCACATAGAAACCTGAATGTTCAGTGGGGGAGCATGATATAGTTGTCCTACTTAGGACTGAGCACTCTGCCCCACCTTGGCCCAGGACATTGTCCATTTGCAGGTCTCTGTGTTAATTGCCATCTACCATCTACTGCAAAAGTCTTCTCTGATGAGGGCTGAGAGATACCCTGGTCTATGAGTACAGTAATGTCATTAAGAGTCATTTTAATCCAGTGTCCAATTAGCAAAATAACAGTAGTAGGTTCTCCCTGAGGGCTTATGACCTATGTCAGCCCAAAAGTTCTTGGTTTCACATGATTCCTTCTCAATGAGCAGGCCATACATCCAATCAGAAAGTGAATGGATATCTCCATAATATTTGTAGCACTATTATATCAGTAGGCATATCTTCCCAGTTCAGTAGTTTTGAGGTAGCAGGCTTTAAAGTTATGTAAGACTGAGAATTACTTTTATACCTTGTTAGTATGTATAGCATTTTCCAACAGTGTGAAAGCTATCCAGTAAGTGTGATCTTCTAGGTCATCACCCACTTGACTATTTCCATGTATACAACTCAAATTTTTGATGTCTTTAAGAATAAGTGGTAACCAAGACCAATGGCAACTGCTTTTAATGTTTGAGGGTCTATGCCAACCTGTGGGCCAATAAATCAAAAATAGGTAACCAGGTATAATTCCTGGTATTGGGGTTTTTAATTGACAGAATGAGATGCATAGTTGGGGTATTGTCTCCCTATTACACGCTAACACTATTTAAACTATTTTTACATGTATATATTTTAGGATGTCCCTAAGGTATAATAGGATATACTTCTTTTTTAAGATTCATTTTTATTTATGTCATTGTGTATGCTTGCATGTATGTGCACATGTATGCAGATATTCATAGAGGCCAGAAGAGAGGATCTGATTTCCTTTAGCTGGAGTTTCAGGTGGTTGTAAACTGCCCTGTGAGTGCTAGGAACTGAATTCTGGTCCTCTGCAACAATACCATGTGCTTTTAAGTACCCAGTTACTCCTCCCACTCCAAGTACTGAAGCACCACACATCATACAGGGACAAAAAAAAAAAAAAAAAAAGATCAACAGTGGTTCTGCCATGGCATACCCTGTCTCTGGTTCCCTGCAGAGGCTAGAAGTATTCTTTTTCAGCATTTTCTTTTTTAAGCAATGATCTCTATTCTTTATTTGTCATATTCCCAAGACCATTTGCATAGATAGAGGGAGCTTTAAAATATTTGATACTGTTTTTGAGATTTAGAGAAACATGGATATTTTGGAACAAGTAGACCTGCCAACATTAAAAAAAACATATTTAATAATAAAATGTTCACAGTGCTAAGTATTTTTCATAACTTTAAATTTATTTATAGACTTTGACTTTGAAATCATCTTCAACGCATCTGTGCTTTATGGTATGCAAGGGCACCCAGAGGGAGAATTCCTTTTAATAGACTCTAACATCTCAGAAATAACCACACAATTGTATCAGCCAGCCTCCTCCATGGTAAACATTGGGTAGACATATGGCTACACCACTGAACAGTTTTACTTTGAAACCAATTCTCAGGGGTTGACTTGTTGATTTCATTCCTATCAACTCCATTTCTCTCACTGAAGAAAAATCCCTAAGAATCTAGTCATTTGAAGGGAATAGTTCAAATTCACTTTTAAAATTATTATCAATGTTTTTATTTATATGGATGTAAGGAAGTTATTGTACAAGTGTGCATGCATTTGTGTAGGTTTGCATGTAGAGGTCAAAAGTGGAGGTCAATTGTCTTTCCAACCCCCTCTGCATCTTATTCTTTTAAATATTTATTTATTTTATTTTATGTATATGTGTGATTATATACATACATACATGTGCACCTCTGGTGTGCCCAGTGGCCACAGAGTCAAGAAGAGAGTGTTGGTTTCCATAGAACTGGAGATACAGATGTTTGTGAGCTCATTCATGGCAGTGCTGGGAATCCAAGATGGGTCTTCTTCAAAAGCAGCAAATGCTCTTGCTTGGGAGCCATCTCTAGTTCTACCCATTTTACTTTTTTGTTTCTTGTTTTTTAATTTGAGACAATGTCTTTCACTGAACCAGAAGCCCACTGATTCAGCTAGAAAGACTGGTTAGTCTGTTTCTGCCTTGCCAGAGTTCAGATTACAAGTGTATACTACTATGGCCACTGTCATTCTATGAATTGGGAGACTGAACTCATATCTTCATATTTGCACAGTAAGCCCTTACTGAGTGATTCTTCTTTATAGTACTTTCATTCAATTTTCTTTTTTTACACTGTTGAATGAACTGTACCACTTATAAAAAATGTTTTCGGTTAAAATTATAGGAAAGACAAAAAATATCAATGTAAATTAATCAGAACATGAATACGTGAGTGAGGATAAGAAATGTACACAGTGAATATGTATTAGTTCATGTGTATGCATCTAAGCTAAATACAATGAAAAAAGCTATAGTAGATCATGATATATCAGAGAGAGAGAGAGAGAGAGAGAGAGAGAGAGAGAGAGAGAGAGAGAGAGAGAGAGAGAGAGAGTTGAAGGGATGGCTCAATGTTTAAGATAACTGACTGCTTTTAGAGAGGGTATAGGCTCATTTTCTAGCACATAAATTGTGGCTCCCAAACATCTGTAACTCCAGTTGCAGCAGATCTGAATCCCACTTCTGACACTCCAGGTACACATGTAGTACACATATGTACAGCAAGGTAAAAGTCTCATATACACAAGTATGTATGTAGATGTAATTACTCACAACCTTCTGCTCACATCTGGCACATTTCTGGCAAATGCTTAGGTTATACACAGGGTTATAATCCCCCAATGCCCTGCTTCTTCCATGTGCCTGCACTCATGTAGATACTTTTTGCCTATCTTTTAGTGTGTCCTGCAACTTTCTACCACTTAATAAATAATCACTGCTCCAGCAGATAAGGAAATATTTAGATACATATTTAAAGGAATACTATGCATCCATAAAACCATTGGAATTTTGTTATTTGCAACAAGAGATGAAGTTGAAGACATTATTTTAAATGAAATGTACCCTGCAATTTACTTTTCTTATTGCTCATAACAAAGGGATGACATGAAGTAATTTAAAAGAGGAAGGTTTGCTTTGGGATTACAGTCCCAGACCAACACAGCCCAGCAGGGATGCACAATATCATGAGCTCCAGGCAGCTACTGACATCACAATAGCTGTCAGGAGGAAGAAAAGGGAATGCTGCTGTTCAGAGGATGCTGACTTGTGTAATGGCATCACCCACTTCAAGGATGGATCCTGCCACCCAATTGACCTAATCTAGACACTCCCTCCCAGACCTACACACACGTTTATGTCCTACATGATTCTAGATATTTCCAAGTTGACAATCAGTATTAACCATTCAATTGGAAATGCCTAATTTGGCCAATCTCCTCTGAGAAATGCATCCATCTGGAAAGCTCTATTTGCTACCCCTAAGTAACCATGATTTTGTGATAAAAAGCCCTTCTTTTCCTTTTCTTAGTACATTGCCTTGAATTGAGCCACCTAGATGGAGTTGTCTACAAGAAGGGACCATAGGAAAAGGAAGACAGTCTAATGAAAAATGATCAGTATGCCTAAAATATATTTTACAAGGTGGATGCTTGATTAAGCCATATATGAAAAGGCAATTAGGAGCAATGAATATTCATCCATTGGAAAAGGAGAGAAAATGATTTCACAGACCTATAAATGTGGTGATGACCTGTGTCCTTTTGCTTTCTATATACCATCAAGGAACAAAATCAGTAACTAAGTGCATAGTGGAAGGAGGTAGAGAGGTCTGGGGAGAAGAAAGGAATAAACAGCTCTCACACAGGTCAGAACTATAGATTGTTGGCATATGTGGACACACCAGGCTCAGTATTAGCTAAATTTAGATGATCATGTTATATATTAAACCTTGAGCTACATTTAACATGGGTTCAGTTTGTGAGTAGGTGTAAGACTGCCAGTAGGTGAGTCCTGAACAATGAGTTCAAGTACCACATCGGAAACAGCCAGGCATGGTGACACACGCCTTTAATCCCAGAAAGCAAGTCTTTAATCCCAGGGAGTGGGGGCAGAAAAAGAAAGATATATAAGGCGTGAAAACCAGGCACCAGAGTTAGTTAAGCATTTGGCTGGTTTAGCATTCAGGCTTTGGAGCAGCACAGTTCAGCTGAGATTCATGTGGAGGAGGACTCAGAAGCTTCCAGCCTGAGGAAACAGGATCACCTGAGGAACTAGCAAGGTGAGATTGCTGTGGCTTGTTCTACTTCTCTGATCTTCCAGCATTCACCCCAATAACTGGCCTCAGGTTTGTTCTTATTAATAAGACCTGTTAAGATTCCTGCTACATCTGAACTTTTTAGTGATTTTTTTTTTAAATCACTCCCTGGGATTAAAGGCTGGTTTTCTGGGATTAAAGGCATGTGTCACCATGCTTAGCTGTTTCTGAAGTGGCCTTGAACTCAGAGATCTCTGAGGGAGTTGAAGATCAATTAGTTATAGTTATAATTTTCTTTGTTAAGGACTTCAGAAAAAACTAAGAGTTGTAAGTGTATAAATTTGAAAGACATTATAAGAAAGTTCCGTTAATAATATAAGTTAGGATAGGAAGTGAATCAGGTACATTTTGGACTTACCAAAATAGGATAGATAATGGAATCATTTTCTCTGAATTTGTCAAATGCAAATGGACTAGACATTGCTTAGGTATTTATTACTTGTAATATGGTATATATAGTTATTGTACTTTTGTATATCATTTTTCTTTTATTAGTTATAACCTTTTTCCTTTTTTTCTTTTTATTAAAATAGAAAAGGGGAAATATAGTGATATTTGATTTGTATTGAAATGTAATTTTATTTGTATGTTAATAAAGTTGCGTTGGGGTCAGAGCAAGCCAGAGCAGAAGCTGGGTGGTGGTGGTGCATGCCTTTAATCCCAGCACTTGGGAGGCAGAGCTAGGTGGATCTCTGTGAGTCTGAGGACACAGCCAGCATGGCAACACACCATAGAAGACCTGGAAGTCTGTACAGACAGGCAGTGATGAGAAGGTCATGTGGCTGTGTTTACAACCAATGAGAAAACAGAACAGAAAGTCTATATAAAAGATAGGACACACAGAAGTAGGTCTCTTGCGGAGAGGAAAGACAACAGAAGCAGTGAAGGGTAAGGCTCTCAGCTATTGCTCTTGGTGTTTAACTCTGCAACTGGCTCTGTGTTTCTTGTTTAACAAGACGGTTACATCTACATTTGGCTAAAAGTTTAGGTTATAGATAAGGAAGAGATTGTGACAGATATATCATAGAACTAAAAAATAAGGAAATGGAGGAGAGGGTATGAAGAACAGTGTACCTGGAGAAAATTGCTGTTCCTTCTGGTATCCAAGGATTAATGGAATGGAGAGCCAGAGTTAGGGGATGAGCTTAAGCTCAGTGTGTACAATGTTGTTAGCATGCAAAAAGCCTTGGGTATGATCAGGTCAGCAGCACTGATAAACTAGCTGGGCTGGTTTATATCTATATCTATGATCTCTGCATTAGGAGTTGAAGGCAGGATGATCAGAAAGAAATCATGGTCATCCTTGACTATATAACAATAAAGAGACTAGCCTGGAAACATATGAGACTAGGGAGAATGGATAGGAAAAGGAGGAGGAAGAGAAAGAAGAAATTAGACTTAGAATGGGTCAGCTGAAGAATTGGACATGGAGACTTTAGGTGGGATTCTGTTGAGTATGTATTTATTCACCCAGTTAAGTTTAGGTATGAATAAATTAGTCAATTAAGAGAGAACTTAAGGAACTCTTTCAGCAGTACACATGCGCGCACACACACACACACACACACACACACACACACACACACACATACACAAGACTTGCACACACAGAAACACACTCAGATGTGCACATACAGATACAGAGAGAGAGATAAAGACAGAGAGAGACAGAGAGACAGAGACATAGAAGAGAGGCAGGCCTATGGAAAGATCAAGAACTCCTTCACAATGAGGTGTAGGAAATAACAATTCCTTAGGAATTAGAGTAGAATTTTCCTTCAAGAAAATGACTGAAGTATGAGTAATATATGCAAATAAATGTACAGTTCTGAGTGGCACAGTCCCCTGATCCCCAATTCAAATCAAGCATTGTGTTAATGGAAGTGGGGGACCATGACTTAGAACCACCATAAATATTGACAGTGCAGCCTTGCTGTAACCTCAAGCCAGTAGAGAGATAAGAGAGAAAGTACCAAAAACAAAGCTTCTAATATCACGTTCCATTTCAGATATGTTGTTTCCTCTTATAGTTTCCTTAAGAGTGGTAAATGAGGAGATGAAGATGTTCACAGTAAGGAATGTTCATTTCTGGAAACTCTCTACTTTCTTTTTCAGATGATAATTAGTACATATTGACTTTATGCATAGCTATATAAGTGTATGCTTCTATTTTACATACTTGTGTATGTTTCTCATTTAAAATAATGGGTAGATCCTGATGCTCTCATGACCTTGTGCATTTATTTTCCATATCAACATCTTTCTGTCCAGCATGCACCTGAAGCTTGGAGGAACAAATTAGCAACCCATATTTGTCTCTAGACAGTGTCTATTCCTCTGCTCTTTCTATCATTTAAAAGCAATATTATTTCTGATAATCTGTCTCAAGGATATGAAATTATGGTTTTTGTCTTTCTCTCAGAAACATTTTTAAAACCTTGGAGATCTTAGTCTTTGCCTGAAATGTGTTCTCTGGGCTGGGTTGGTGGATCAGCAGATAAGGCACTTGCAGGAAATAAGAACATGCTGAATTCTCAAAATTTATGTAAGAAGGTGCACTCAGAAGGCAGAGAAAGAGTATGTGAGGATAAGCTGGCTAGCTAGACTGGTCAGAATTGGTGAGCTATAAGTCCAGAAAGATATCTTGCCTCAATAAACTAAGCAGAAAGAGAATAATAAAGCCACTCTATCAATCACATGCCTCCACAAGTATGTATTTTTGTGTTTGAGGGTATAAATGCATCCTGAATAACATAAGCTAGTTTTGCTTATTATAAAACACTGCATGAATAGAGTCACACTGTGTGCATGCAAATTAGTTGTGCATCCTTCATGCTAATGAGTTTGTACATTTTACCCATAATGTTGTGTTTAAGTGTTTACCTCATCCCCTTTACTCAGTAAAACATTTCATGGTTCATTAGTTCAGTGAATACACTCAACAGAGTTGGCACCACTTTAGTATTGAATTTCATAAGCAATGCTCTCAGATATATGTATGTGTGAACATTTTGGTGCACAATTATCCATTGGGGCCAAGCCCAGAAATTGAAATTGCTAAAGTAAACTTTACACATCAAAATATGCATACATACATATACTTATACTTATACATATACATATGTGTATAGTCAATCACCACATTTGGTTCTACTCTAAGTCTCTGCTAGTCAGTCTCTTGTTTCTGGCCATTTAAGCAGTGAAGGGCATGGGCTTGGGCCTCAAGTTAAACCAAATATTGGTTGACCACTCCTACAAGCTCCGTACCACCTCAGCACATCTTCCAGGCAGGACAGACTGTAGGTGAAGGATTTTGTGGCTGTGTTGGTATCTAGCTTGTAGTGTCATCTTGTGCCAAAGAAATTAGAATGTGTGGATGAATGCTCTATGCAGGCACCAACTGGACTTCTGTACATTCAATGAACACGAGCATGTTGTCCCTGGTAATGGGGCCCCACTGTCAGTTTTCAGAAAGTGACCTTCTGTCCTAGTATCAGCTTGGATTTTTTAGGAATCTCCATGAGCCCCCCCCCCCCCCTCAGCCAACAGCTCAACCGAATGCAAGTCCGTCTCACCACTGGAAGCTATGCCTTGCTACAAAACATTGATGGAGTAGACAGACTCTGTATTCTCCATTACTACGAGTCCTCACTAGGGTCACCCTCATAGGTTCCAGAAAGTTTCTACTATACCAGGTTTTCACACCACCTGCCAAATGCCTCCCAATTCTAGCTGTCTCTCCCCTCATCTTTCCTAGCCCCCTCACCTGATCCTTCCTGCTCTTGTTCCCACATGTGCCCATCCATCTGCAAAATTTATTCTATTTCTCCTTCCCAGGGAGTTTCACCCATCACTTCTAGGGGTCCTCCTCATTACCTAATCTCTCTGAGTTTGTAGATTGTAGCTTGATTATCATTTAATAGCTAATATCCATTTATAAGTGAATATATAACATATGTGTCTTTCCAGATCTGGGTTAAGTCATTCATGATTATTTTTCTAGTTGTATCTATGTGTCTGAAAGTTTCATGAAATGGTTCTTAATGACATTTTTCTATAGATCAGTACCCCGTCCTGTCATCATAAAGAAGGCTTCCTTCAGTAATAGATGGGAGTGGGTGCAGAGATCCACAGGAGAAATTATGCAAAGAGAGTCTAAATTGGAGATCTTTATCTGGTCCCTTCCCTTGCAGATTAGGAAATTTCTAAGGAGAGGGAGAGGAAAGATTTCAGGAGTGGGGGTGATGAAGAATTCCACAAGTACATGGCCCACCAAATCAATTAAACGGCTCACCTGGGCTCACAGAGAATGAAGGGCCAAGCAGGAGACCTTCATGGGTTCTCACTCAGTCTTCTGTGGATATGGTATGGTGCTAGCTGGGAGTTTTTGTGGGACTCCTAGCAGTGGGAACTGTTGTATCTCTGACTCTCTTGTCTTTGCATATGCTTGGGATTCCTTTCCTCCTATTGCATTGCCTTGCCAAGTGTTGGTGTGAGGGCTTTGCTTTGTATTATTCTGTCTTGTTTTGTCATGTTTGAATGTTGTCTTTTAGAGACTTGCCCTTTTCTGAAGAGGAAATGGATGGAGAGTAGATCAGGAATGAAAAAAGGTGAAGAAGAGCTGGGAGGGTTGGGGGAAGGGAAAACTGTGGTTGGGATGTATTATTTAAGAGAAGAATCTATATTCAATAAAAATAAAGAATTTTAAAGTAATGTAACTATTCAATTAAATATTGTAATCCTCCTTACTATGTCTTGAATAGAGGTGTTACACACACACACCAAAAAAAAAAAAAAAAAAAAAAAACAACTTTAGAAGAGTTTAGTTTAGCTCCCAATTCCATTGGGGTGTTAAGACTGGAGCTTCAAATAGCATTTCCATAGCACAAAACAGAGAGAAACAGAGGCACACATTTTCAGTTGCTAGTTTCTTGTGGTCAGTTGGACTTCTCTCTTACACAGTTCAGGAAGCCCAGCCTAGAGAATGGTGCTAACCATAGTGGACTGGGTCCTCTCACATAAATTTGCTTAATTAAGAAAATGCCACTCAGACATGCCCACAGGCCAACTCAATGTAGATGATCTTTCCTTGAGATTCTCTTCTAAGGTAATTGTAGGTGTGTCAAGCTGACAGTCAAACTACCTTCTGAGATTGAAACATTCTGTTTATCCGGAAGAGGAGTTCTTCAAACAAGGGAGATGGACAACTCAAAATAGCTTCAGAAAGTCCCTGAAACTGTCCAGATTTACTGGACCCCTCCCTGCCTGAGTAAGCAGTAAAGGCTCCTGAGAGACACTCTCAGAGAAGCCAAGCTGCAAAGGAGACTTGGAGACCACACCAGCCTCCTGGGAGAAGCAGAAAACAGCCGAGCGCCTGAAAGAGACTGAAACTGGAATCACTTGGAAAGGACACTTTCCAGCTTTGTTGGGATTCCTGTAGGCTGTTCAGTGTGTCCAAGTTTCCCAGCTGTCATCCAAGCTGTCGCCCATGCTTGGGTGGGTAGACCTCTGTAGTGCAGCTGTCTTCGAGTTATTTCTTTTCCTAAGTAACTCCTCACCTATACCACTGTAAGTAACCCCAATAAAACTCATTAGTTCATCTATTTGGACTTTGATGGTATTTGTACTTTGGTCTGTCCTGGGATCCCTATCTGGGGTGAGCAGATGTGTGTGTTGTGTATCCCCAAAAAAAAGTTTTGTCATACAAGACCATCACAGTTATATATATACTAGCGACAATTCTTAGAAACTCTCCTTGTTATGGAATTTAAATTTTGCCAATTTGATATATCTTTTTGTAGACTTACTTTTTATTTATGTATTTAGCTTTATGCACAAGCAAATGTATCATCAAACTAATGAAAGATTTTGGATTCCTGGTAGATAATAGTCTTTGTGGTCATAGTATTGCTCTTCTGATGAACCAGAGACTGGATGTAGGGATGATTCCTAGGGATATCCTGTAATGATATAATCTATATACATCATAAGGTACTGACCAAAGCTTTGTTTCAAGGTGTGAATAATATATTAAATAGCAGATCTTTCTATGCTGTGTGTTTACAATGTTTACAATGTGCAATGGCAAAGACTAGTATTGGATACTTTAATATTTAAAATTTAAAATGTATATCTCTATATAAAATTCAGTCTTCTAAATATGTTTAAGTTTTATTACATTTATTTATTTGGGGGAGGGGCATGCAGGTGTGCCACAGCATGCTGTGGAGGTCGGAGCACAGCATTCAAGAACTGTGTTCTTCTTGAGCCACGTGAGTCCTGGGTGCCTTTTTCCATTGAGCCTCCTTGTTGCCCAAGTCTCATACATACCTAACTACTTTACCCTCTGTCCATTCCACCATTCACTAAGAGGTCTGCAGCTGCTCACATACTCATTGGTCATTTTTATTTCCTGCTTTTGAAGTCTATTCAAGTCCCATTGCTTGTGGCTCTTTGGAAATGTTTGTCCTATTGATTTTGCTATCCTTTACATATTATAATCTAATCTTTTATTTCACAAATGTACATATATTCATGTATTTGTATGAAGTATTACCTATTGATATGCCTGTTTCGTGTCTGACAGGGTTCTCTGGTCAATAGCAGTTGCTGATACTAGAACATAGTTGGATTTATAGTTGCTACTATTTATTGAACATTCTCAGGGAAAATAAATATTCCCTGATATGATGGTGACTAAAGATATTCACCAATATGCTCTTTTCTAAGTTTGGAATTGTAGCTTTATTTTAACAGTTCTTATTATTTCTTATCATACCTTCAGTTTGGGGGTTTGTTGTAGAATTTATACCCAGTATACTTTTCCACATGCATAGTCAACACTTCTTCAGGACTTACTGGAAACTGCCTTTCCTGGGGCCTGGCAAGCTGCCTCTCACATCAATACACTTTTTTTTTTTTTTAAATTCTTTTAATTGGTTTTCCAAGACAGGGTTTCTCTGTGTAGCTTTGCGCCTTTCCTGGAACTCACTTGGTAGCCCAGGCTGGCCTCGAACTCACAGAGATCCACCTGCCTCTGACTCCCGAGTGCTGGGATTACAGGCGTGTGCCACCACCGCCCGGCTTAATGACTGTAAAATTTCTTTCTTTTAGTATATGTCACCTATGCGCAGTACCCACCGAGACCAGAAGAGGGTGCTGGGCCGTAGAGCTGGAGTTACAAGTAGTTGTGAGATGTCGGAAGTAGGTGCTGGGAAAGAGACTTGGATCCTCAGGAAGAAAAGTGCTTGTTGCTGAGTCTGATCTTTAGCCCAAGATGGTGAGTTCTTCTTGGCCCACTTCCTTTCTGTATTACGAATATCTGGAAATACCTGAAACAGTGCTAAATTTTGTTACATGTGGTAGTTTCAACTTAATTTTTGTAATCTAAGAGCACAATTGCCCTCATTTTGGGGGATTTTCAAGCATACATGGGCTATTTGTATTAGATGAATAAACTTACTGGAATTATACTGGATTGATCTACCAATGAATTTGTAAAGAAATAACAAAACATTAAACTTGTAGTTGA
>NC_050453.1:81904606-82056909 GCF_903995425.1 Onychomys torridus
TATCTTCTGACCCACCCAATTCCCTCCTGCTATTTATCATTTTTTTCTCTTTCTTTCTTTCTCTCATTGTTTTGTTTTTCTTGCAACATACTGGTGATTTCTTCTGATTTATCTTCACAGATTCTCTGTTATCATTATTATATGTGTTTGTGTATGTGTGTGATGTGTGTATGAGAGGAGGTTGATGTGCCAGGTCAGAGAGCAATTTTGTGGAATGATTTTTCTCCTTCTACATGTATGTGGGGTTCAAGGGTCAAGAATCTTTGCCTACTGACCCATATGGCTGGTTCCATAGATTATTTTTTGAACATTCTATATTTTGCTATTTAGTCTGCTCATTGTGGGCTTAATATTGGATTACTAGGTACCTGCAAAATGAATTTTATTAATGAGGATATTCATGGTGCATGATCACCACATGGTGCAGAGAAAACATCTTGCATATGAAATAGCCTATTCACTGGGGATGATGAAAGCTAGTGTACAGGGCCACTTGTGTGGAATGAAAATGGCATTATGAAACCACACATTTAAATTTTTACTTAATGGAAAATGTAAACCTCAAGAATATGTACCAGACAAGGATGTCTTCTCTATTACACTGGTCAGTACTGGGAACACTTCATTTTATAGAGCTTTACATTATTATACTTCCAAGAATGTCACCTTTATTTTTTTGCTTTTTAAAAACTTCATCTATTTATTTTATATCCCAGCCACAGCCTCCTGCACCATCCTCCCCTCCCAGTCCCTCTCTCCCATTTCTCTCCTTGACCCTCTAGTCCCTTCTCCAGCCTCCATCTAGAAAAAAGCAGGTCTTTAGTAAAACATGGCACATCAATTTGCAGTGAGAATAAGCACCTTCCCATGTATTAAGGCTGGTCAAGGTGACTCAGTAGGAGAAGTAGGATCCCAAAAGCAAGTAAGGAGTTGGAGACAGTCCCTATTCCCACTGTTAGGAGTTTCATAAGAGAATGAAGCTCCACAACTCTAATTATATATATATGCAGAGTACCTACATCAGTCTCAAATATGCTCTCTGGTTGTTGGTTCAGTATCTGCAAGGTCCTATAAGCCCAGATTAGTTGATTATATCAGCCTTCCCATGATGTCCTTGACTCCTCTGTCTCCTACACTCCTTTCTCCATTCTTTTCCTTAATTAATAGAAAGGTTTTCATTTTAAGAATCGTTTCACTTTCATTTAGATATGTGTGTGTGTGTGTGTGTGTGTGTGTGTGTGTGTGTGTGTGTGTGTGTGTGTGTGTGTGTGTTATGTGTAGTGCTCAGTGGTCAGAGGAAGGTGTCAGAATCCTGGGAGCTGGAGTTATAGGCTCTTAAGAGTCACCCAGAATATGTGCAGAAATCAAATGGTGACCCTCAGCAAAAACAATGAATGTTCCTAACTGTGGTGCAATCTCTCCAGCCCCAGCAGCTAGAGTCTTCTGATTATGCTGTAGTGAACAAGGGATCAACTCCATTTTCTCACTGTACAGAGGACTGTTAGCATTTTCTAACAATGAAGGTATCTACCACTTTGGCTGCAATGCTATTGCACAGTAATAGACTATAGTGTGAATGTAACTTTGATACACACTTAGAGACCAAAATAGGACCTTCCTTATTGTTATATATGTACTATTATTACAGTATCATACACAAACTACCCAATCTCTAAGCTATAATGATACTGAAACCCTACTCAAAATAATTATGTAACAAAGAATCTACATTCTCTCTCTCTCTCTCTCTCTCTCTCTCTCTCTCTCTCTCTCTCTCAATCATCTCTTATGGCATGGTACTTAATGCAGAAAAAAAAAATCTCAGTCTTTGAAATTACTACTAGAGCTGAAAGAAAGCTTCAGCAAACCAGGGTCTATATTTAAAACTCAGCAACATCAGTTGCTATTATGTGATCTGTAGTGGAAATTCAAAAAGATCTAGGCAGATCATTCTATTCGTAACTGATTCCAGAAGGATTCAATACATAGGAATAAACAAGATCAAGGAAATTATTGATTTTTTGAATAAAAGGGAAAAATATTGCTAATAGTCTGTTTAAAAGGAGTGAAACAAACAGAAATTGAATTGTTTTCTTTCCTGTTGCTGTGATAAAACAGTCTGCCAAGAACAGCTTCCTGTTTCTTTTGCTTCACAGTTCCAGAGGTGTGGAGCCCACCAAGCTGGGTAAAGCATAGCAGCATGGCGGAGGTGTATGAGGGAGCCAGACAGTCAGGTAGCAGACAGGGAAAAGGAAATGAAGGCAGGTAAGGCCCACCCAAGTGAAGCATTTCCTCCAGTGAGGCTCCAACTCCTAAAGGTTCCATAAGTGGCCCAAACAACAACGCCATCTGGGGAGCTCCTTGGACCCTCTCATTCCAGTCATAGCCGCAGTTAATGTTGATGAAATGGAAGACATGCTGCACATAGGGGATTTTCAGAGACTGCAATGTAGAGTGAACTATGATTGACTAAAAGACATCAAATTTCATTTGACTGTAACAAGACAGTTATATGCAACATTCTGGAAAGAAATTGAATCAAGTGATATACAATATTTTATATATACTAAATTATATTGAAATGTTCATTTAAAAATCCTTAATTTCTAAATACTTGCAGAAAATATTTCTCATATAATTTATGTCTTAGAAGAGACACAGTGTTGAGTATAGTGAAAAGAGTGCAAAAATTAACTATAAATAATGAAAATCACTGTAAGAGGACTGAAAACCAACCTAACTTATGAATGTTAATGAAAAAGTATGAGACTAAGAAAGCCTAGGAAAGTCTGAGAATATTTTAAATAAAACTAGCCTTTACTAAATGAGAACATTCTGATATTTCAAATTTCTGAATATACACAAAAAATCATTAACATTTACAGCAGCTTACGTAAAAATGGGACATGAGAACTGATTCTGCAGCAATGTAAAATTTGAACCTTTCTTTCCCTGTCATGCAATAAGAGAAATTTGTTCATGTTTATCTGGGTGTTGTGAGACCATGAAACTTTATTTAAAAACAAAGTTGCCATAAAAATATATCACAGGCTTGATAGAGCAGACAGATGGATGCATGACCATTTGAAGTGAAAAGTTGGCAAAAAGATAGCATAATACTTATCAAAAGGCAAAGTGTCACACAGGGAAAGGAACACTTCAAAGAGCAAAGCAAGGTGTGTTTCATGAAATAATAATCTAAATTAACTCATCTGATGAAGGACATTTAGGTTGTTTCCATTTCTTGGCTGTAGTGATTAGGGCAGCAAGTATGTATGGAGTATGATGTCATAGACATAGATATAGATAGGTATAGGTATAGATGTAGATAGATATGTATACGTGTGTATGTATATATGTGCATATGCATACATATATCAATATGTGTGTATATATTGTATGAATATAAGCATAATCAAATATAAATATAATCAAAGAAAAGTGTCTGTCAACTTGAGAGTGGGTGGGTATGGGAGGTGTTCAAGCCAGGGTAAAAAGGAGGGCCTGGAGGGGAGGGAGGGAAAGGGGAAGCAGTATAATACTGTTGCAAATAAGAACACTATTTATAAAGCCTGAACTCAACATTGCTCACAACCCAATGAACTAACAGAGACTCACTGAGCTAATCCCCTAGCAATAAGCAGGATGGAATGCAAGCAGGTTAGGCCAAGGAAAAGGCAGGCACAGTTTCTCTCACTGGAAAGCATTGTTGCCTAAGACTTTTATGCATGTGTATTGGAGGACAGGAGGAACAATTAGAATAATTTCCTCTTAGCATAATAATATATTAGAAAGGTGCAAGAAAAGCCACCAGAGCATTATTAGAAGATATGCAATGTATCCTTAAAAGTTCACATTCAAAAGAATGACTAGATTTTTAAGTTATTATTTTTTATTTTTTACTAAATTTAGAATGAATAAAAGCTATATTTTTGGTCTTCAAGTCATATCCTGGTGGATGAGGAAGAAAGCTGTTAAACACAGACTTCTGGTCTTGACATGCGTGTTGCCCACAACTCACAGCCCCTGGCATTATCTTAATAAGAGTAAGGTAGTCAAAATTCAAGCATGAATGGATAGCAGCCCAGAATCCCCATTCTTGGAAAGAGCTATTAGCATTTGATGGCTGTGTTTGCAGGGAGACTCATTTACTCCTTTTGAGGCATAGCCAGCTAGTAGGTCATCCATGTCCCAGGTGATGGCTCTACACCCATGTACTGTGGGCAGCATGACTGGTCCCAGGTATTACTAAGAACAGCAACAAAGGAGGGCATGAATGTGGCAAAGTGGCGGCATAGGAATTAGGAAAGTGAAAGGACTTAATATTGGATGGATATGATCAAAATACATTGTACAAATAAAAGTTATGAAGAATAGATTTAATATATCTTTAAATTATATAAATATATGCTCAGATATCATTCATCTCAGTCTTAAAACTGTTAACTTTTAGACATGAGATTAAAAAGAAATGCCTCTAACAGAATATATCAAAAATTTAAGAAAAGTACACATAGACTTTAAAGCCATGTTGGCACACAAAGATATATTCAACTTTCTGAAGCCAAACTTAGAATCCATCCACCAGCCTGTGTTCTGCATAAAAATGATTTTAAAGGACTAGAATATGATAATGACTATATTTTGTATAGTTGTGGAATTTCAGAAAAATAAAAAATTGGAACCTTGAAGAGTAGTAACTCTTCATAAAAGTAATTAATGCATTTGGGGCAGAGTATGTCACTTAATCTCAGCACTTTGAGTAATCATAGGTTTCTGCATTAACTCTCACTAAGTGCAATGAGAAGCTTCTCTGATGAAGGCTAGAAACAGCACTGATCTATGAATATAAACATGAATGTTTAGAGAGCAATGTGACAATCACCAATGTGGATTAACAAAAGCTGCCCTTCCCCACCAAGAAACTTCCCACTCACACGCTAACAATAAACTCTAACTTCAGTGGACACCACAAAATGATGACATAAATAGGAAGTTAGCTCACTGAGAAGAAAGATACAAATAAGAGAGTAAAGGGGATGAAAGAGAAAAGAACGGGGTGAAAATGACTAGAATTCATTGTATGAATGTACAAAAATGCCAAACAATAGAAAGGGAGAAAGTTGGCATATTTGTTTAGAGTGTTTTCCTGTTTCCTTCCCTCTCTCCCCTCTCTTTTCTCAATTTTCATGTGTAGAGTTTTGGACACAGTTGCTCTTGCTAAGGTCTGGGTTTATAACCATGACTAAAATGTTAGTAAGCTCATGAAAGAAAATTAGATGTGAATAAGAGAAAGAAATCAGACAGTGAATGCTACAAAGTCAGGAAAGATAAGAGTGAATTGCTGATCAAAACCAGAAAGTGAAACCCCAGTTTCAAAATATAATCACATTCTGAGGCTTTGATGACATGACAGGTGTGTGATGTTGGAGAGTATTGAATTTGCTTAAAAATACAAAGCCAAGTTCAATGGTGCAGCCGAGGCATGCATTCAATATTTATATTTCATTTAATATCTTGCCCATGTCTCTGTCATGAGAAAGGACTTCAATAATGCCAAGTTCAAAACCTTGTAAATTTAATACTATCCAATAGGTAATGAAAATGAGCCACTAAAATGCACATCGCCAAATTCTTGCTGGTGATGGTTTTTTCTTCCTCTTGAAGGATTTTCAAAGAAGAGTCTTGAGGATACTCATCAGGATCTTTAAGGAAAGAAAGCAATGTAAGCATTATAATTTATTTTTATTTACTGACCTCATTCAAAATGCAAAAGAAATTAAAATAAATTTTAGACACTGTTTATGAAAACTGATTTCTTTAAGTCTTTCTTTCAGTATCTTTATTTGATTTGATTTGATATATTTTAATTTTTTGTTTGTGTATATGCATAAATGCATTGTTGTATGCTCACATGTGACCATATGCATGTGGAAACCAGAAGTCAATGTCAGTATTCTTCCTCAATCAATTCTCCACCATCCCCTACTTTCACACCCAAACTTGAGTTTTCTTTCTCCATTGAGTCCAGTTTGTGTTGTCCAGCTCTTCCTGGGAAAGGGTCTACCAAGGCATGTGTATGACCTACTAGGAGTCAAAGCACCACAGAAAACTGATACCCTCTCACTCAACAACCATCACATGGCAGTAGTTCCACCTTCCCCCTATTCTTTTTGTTGTTTTGTTTTGTTTTATATGGCTTGTGTGACTTGATGTACATAAGTCTTGTGCATGTCATAGTCACTTTGAGTTTTTATGGTCATCTGCCCTGTTGGGTCTTGAAACCACTCTTTCCTTGATTTTATTACCTGTGTGTCTCTTGTAATCTGTCTGTTCCCTCTTTTTCAAAGATCTCTGAGCCTGTGGTGATAGGTATGTCCCATTTAGGCTGAACACTATGAAGCCTCTTCTTCTCTGAATGTTGAGAAGGGGAGGTATCTGTGTTAATTCCCATCTACTGAAGAAAACGCTTCTATGATGAGGGCTCTGGTCTATGGGTATAGTGATGCTGTTAGGAGTCCTTTTGTACTATGTCCACTAATCAGAATAACAGTATTGGATTTTCCTTTAGGGCCAACAACCTATCAAGTCATAGGTCGTTGGTCCCTTTAACCATGCTAAGTATCGGTTACATCTTAAGAAGTAACATTAGATCCAATCAAGAATTGGTTAATTACTCCAGTAACACTGATGCCACCATTGTAACAGTGAGCATGTCTTGTTGGGACAATTTTGTTATAGGTTTCAGAATTCACAACTGAGTGAGACTGATGATTAATTTTCTCTTCAAGTACCATGAAAGATAGATAGTAAGAATTTAACTTTCAGGTGGGTAACAGCTTGATTTTGGTATATTCTACGACTCAGTAATAGGGTCTTTTCATCAAGTTTAGCAGGTAGTTGAAAGTGTTTATAATAGTCAATAATACTTAGAAGTCCATGTGACTCCATAGGCCAACAACACAAAAACGGGTAACTCATCCTTTTTGTAAGTTGTTTCTTTTATTTTTATGTAATTAAAATATAATTACCTCCTTTCTTCCCTTATTCTCAGCACTGTTTTCGTTGTTGTTTTTGTTTTAATTTATTAGCATAAAGTGTCTCGTTGGGACATTGTCCCTTCATTGTACAACTCTATTAAATCTCTTCTATAGATATGTGTTTAAGAGGCTACTATAGTAATAGATTTCCATAAGGCTTTCTCAAAAATTTTTTATATTAATTAACTCTCTACATATTGCCTCTGACACCTTGCTTTTTCATCCCCCATCCCAATTTAACCCTCCCTGTTCCATTACTTCCTGTCAAATCCTTATATCACTGTCTTCTAGCTTCCTTCCCTTGAAAACATTCTCTGCCATGATTCCTTACTAAATTTATGACTTCTATGAGCATTCCAAATAGAACACACATAGCTAAAAATTCACAGCAACTATCCATCAATAAAAGAAAACATGCCATATTTTAAAGTCTTGGTTACTTCACTCACAATTAATGTTTCTAGCTCCATACCCCTTTAATAGCATAACTTTGTTTATCTTAACAACTAAATAACATTCCATTGTATAAATACACCATATTTCTACCATCTATGTATTAGTTGATGGACAACTAGGCTATTTCCTTTCCCTGGCTAATGTGAATAGAGTAATAATGAAGATGGATGAAAAAGTATTTCTGTGGGAAGATGTAGAGTCCTTTGTGTAAATGCTGGAGAGATATATAGATGGATCGTGTGGGAGCCCTATATTCAATAACTTGTAGGAACCTCCATGCTAATTTCCATAGTGATTATAGCTGTTTTTCCTGGCACTACCAATGGATAGGTTGTCTCTCTTTCTCTATATCCACACTAGCATCTATTTTCACTTATTTCTTTGATTTTAGCCATTCTGCTTGGATAAGATAAAGTCTTCTATCAGGTTCAGAGTAACTGGATTTATGTTGAGGTCTTTGATCCACTTGGACTTAAGTTTTGTACACGGTGACAGATATGGATCTATTTGCAGCCTTCTACACATTGACATCCAGTTATGCCAGCACCATTTGTTGAAGATGCTTTCTTTTTTCCATTGTACATTTTTGGCTTCTTTGTCAAAAATTATATGTTCATAGATGTGCGGGTTAATGTCAGGGTCTTCAATTCGATTCCATTGGTCCACATGTCAGTTTTTATGTCAGTATCAAGCTGTTTTTATTACTGGAGCTCTACAGTAGAGCTTGAGGTCGAGGATTGTGATGCCTCCAAAGGTTGTTTGATTGTACAGGATTCTTTTGGCTATCCTGGGTTTGTTTTTTTTTTTTTTTCCATATGAAGTTGAGTAAAGCCACTTTGGAAACCAATATGGTACTTCCTTAGAAAATTGGGACTCCATCTCCCCAACGACCCAGCTATAGCATTCTTGGGCATATACCCAAGGAATGCTCAATCATACCACAAGGGCATTTGCTCAGCTATGTTCATATCAGCATTGTTTGTAAGAGCCAGAACCTAGAAACAACCTAGATGCCCTTCAACTGAAGAATGGATAAAGAAAATATGGTACATATACACAATGGAGTACTACTCAGCAGAGAAAAACAATGACATCATGTGGTTTGCAGGCAAATGGATGGATCTAGAAAAAATCATCCTGAGTGAGGTAACCCAGACTCAGAAGGACAAACACGGTATGTACTCACTCATAGGAGGATACTAGATGTAAAACAAAGATGACTAGACTGCTACACAACTTCAGGGAGGCTACCTAGAAAATGGGACCCTAGGAAAGACATAGGGATCACCCAAAGTCAGAGAAATGGATGAGATCTACATGAACAACCTAGATGACTGTGGGAGTAATGAAGGGCAAGATTTGAGGGAAAGAAAGCTTAGGGGAGCAGGAGATCCCAGCTGGATCAAGAACAGAAAGGGAGAATGAGAAATAACAGACCATGATAAATGAAGACCACATGAGAACAGGAATAGGCAGAGCGCTGTAGAGGTCCCCAGAAATCCACAATGATATATCCTCTGTAGACTGCTGGCAATGGTGGAGAGAAAGCCTGATCTGACCTAGTCTGGTAATCAGATGGCCAAACACCCTACCACTCGAGCTGGAACTCTCATCCAATGACTGATGGAAGTGGATGCAAAGATCCTCAGTCAGGCCCCTGGTGGAGCTCCAGGTGTCCAATTTTTGAGAAAGAGGAGGGTCTGCAAGAATGTGAATTGTTGAATCCAAGATTGCAAAAAGCACAGGGACAAATAGCCAAAGGAATGGAAGCACATGAATTATGAACCAAAGGCTGTGGAGCCCCCTGCTGGATCAGGCTCTCTGGATAAGTGAGACAATTGAATAGCTTGAACTGCTTGGGAGGCATCCAGGCTGTACGTCCTGGATCTGTCCTTAGTGCATAAGCTGGCTGTTTAAAAATTTGGGCTTACACAGGGACACTTTTCTCAGCCTGGAAGATGGGAACTACACCTGCCTGTACTGAATCCACCAGGTTTAAATGAATTCCCAGGGGAGTCTTGGCCCTGGAGGAGATGGGAATCGACGGAAGGGAATGGGAGGAAGGTGAGGGTGGGTGCAGGAGCGGGGAGGACAGTGGAACCCATTGCTGATGTGTAAAATTAAAACACAAATATAATTTTAAAAAAGATAAAGTCTTAAAAGAGTTTTAATTTTGCATTTCTTGAAGTCAAAACATGGTGAACATTTCCCAAAAAAATTCCTAGATAATTGTATTTCATCTTTGGAGAGCTTTCTTTTAGATGCATGCCACATATTTCAATTATGTTGTTTTCTTGCTCTTTGATTTTTTGAGTGTTTGGTGTATTCTAGATAGTCACCATCTGTCAGGTATGTAGCTGTTAAGAATTTTCCCAGTCCATGAACTTCAATTGAAATATGGTGTCATTATTGATGAGAAGATTTTAGTTTCACGTAGTACCATTTGTCAATTTTTATTTCAATGTCATGCTATTAGAGTTCTATTTAGAAAGTCCTTTCTTGAGTTCATAAATTTAATCTTATTCCCTACTTTCTCTTTTCTAAGATTCAGGGTATCAGGTGTTTTGTTGATGTCTTTGATCCATTAATAATTGAACTCAATGCAGGTGAGAGATAGGGATCTATATTTATTCTTCATGTAGTTATCAAGTGTGTTGAAGATCCTGTCTTTCCTTCAGTGTGCCTTTTTGACTTCTTTGTCTAAAATCAGTTGGCCTCAAGTGTGTAAACTTGATAAATGTGTCTGCTATTATGCCAGTACCATGCTGTTTTTAAAAGAAGAGCTCTGTAGTAGGTATAACTTGAAATCTGTGATGGTAATACTTGAAGAGCTTATTTTATTATTCAATATGAGAACTTATTTTATTATTCAATATGGTTTTGATTATGCTGGTGTGTGTATGTGTGTGTGTGTGTGTGTTTCAAAATGAAATTACAGATTCTTTTTTAATTTATGTGAAAAATTGTGTTGGAAATATAATGGAGATTGGGATGAAGCTCTAAATTGTTTTTGTTAGGATAGCTGATTTTACAATATTAATCCTACTCATCTGTGAGCATAGATCTTTCCATCCTCTCATGTCTTCTTAAATTTTTTTATTCAGTGTCCCAAAGATTTTCTTTTGTTAAGTCACAAACCTTAGACAAATGAATGAGGTAACTATATAACATCAAAACAGACTCTGAGCACAAGGTTCTCCCTGCATCCCTCAGTCCCTACCTTCTACAGGGTGTGTCTAGCAAACCCTTCCCCCCACCCTAAACTTTTCCAGTCCAGGGCTGTGTTGCCCTTCCCCCACCTGCCCTTTACTGTATAACCCAACCATTTGGTTACCTGGTCCTTTTGTCTACTCTCCTGGCCAGTCTCTTGGCCCAGGCTGCCTCTTTGTTAGGCAGCTGTTGTCCTTTGTCCTCTGCCACATCTCTTCACATGATACAGATCAGTCTGGCCATGTCCACTCTGGACTCCTCCAGATGTCCCTGCCTCTGGATATGCTCTCCCTTTTATCTACAGTAAATCTCCTCCATCATACCTAGGAACAGCCATGTCCTTTACTTTCTATTTCTTTTTTTTCATTCAATTTTAAAATTCTCCTACTTCCTTAGTGCTATTTACTCCACAATATTTTGTGGAGATTGTTGCGAATGGGCTTGTTTCTCTGATTTCTCACATTTTCCATTTGTATATAAAAAGACTACTGATTTCTATGCATTAATTTCCTATTCTACTTTGTTGAATTATTTAGCAACTGTAGAAGGTTTATGGTGGAGTCTTTAGGGCAGAAATTCTTTTTCTTTCTTTTTAATTTATTCTTTGTGTTTTTCATATCATCTCTATCCCATTCATTTCCCCATCCCTTCTTATCCATCCTCTGTCCTTGAACCCCCCCCCCTGCAAAATAATAAAAAGTTTAAGAGGGAGAAAAAGAAGAAAAGAAAAGAAATAAAGAAAAACCATTCTTACCGTGGAAATTGTGGTATGATACAGTGAGTTATCCAGTAAACCCTTTTATCCATATATCTTTACTTGCAAGTGTTCATTGCAGAGTCATTGGTTTGGTTTGAGGCATCTGGTTTCTGCTATACTATCACACTATCAAGCTGGGCCTTCACTGGAACGCCTCTTGGCTAACCTGCTGTTGCAGCTGTGTCGCAGAGATCCTGCAGCTTTGGGTCTGCAGGCCTGACCCCTTCAAGTGCTCTAGCAGATCACAGATGAGGTGTATGTTGGGATGGGTCAACTCATAACTCTGGTACTGAGCCTGGGTAGTTATAGGTTGGTCATTTTGCCAGCTCTCCCTGGTCCCCACCACCAGGGTGAAATTTCCTACACTGCCCTTTCTAGTTTTCCCCTTGCAGCATTGAACAAGGAAAGGGACCAGTCCTTCTGCTTCCTCATCCTCAGGGTCCCTTCTCCCACATCTACACCTTCAGGGCCAATCTACTATGTGGCCCAGGTGTGGCAACTAGGGCCACTCTCCTGAGAGTTGCAGTTGATGAGGAGCAGCAACTGCTCTTCTGCTCTTATGAACTCAGAGCCAGCTCTCCCATCTGCCCGAGGAGCTGATGAGGGAGGGAGATTTTTCCCCTACTCATGCCACCACATGACCGATGAGTAAAGGAGAATGCTCGCCCATATTCACAACTTTGGGACTGGCTCTCCCACACCTCTGCCAATAACATTGGCTCTTTTTTGCTGCTGCCCAGGCAAGGCACAGGACCTAAAGCAGTGGTTCTTAACCTGTGGGTCATGACCCTTTTGAAGGTTGCATATAAGATATCTCAAATATCAGGTATCAGTATTATGATTCATAGCAGTAGCAAAATTACAATTATGAAGTATAAATGAAATAATTTTATGATTGTGTTCACCACAACATGAGGGGCTGTATTAAAAGGTCACCACATAAGGAAGGTTGAGAATCTCTCTTTGGGTGTTTTAGAAATAACATTATGCCATTTGCATTTGAAAATTACTTTGACTTCTTCCTTGCCTTTCATTTTTCTTTCTGCTTTGGCTAAGACTTCAATAATTACAATAAACAGATATGGAAAGCATGGAAATCCCTGTCTGGTAGGATTGTATTGGAAATGTTTTGGGTTTTTTCATGATCTAACATGTTGCTGGCTGTGGGTTTATTGTATATGGCATTTTTTTTTATGTTGAAATATATCCCTTGTGCTCCTAGATGCTCTAGAACTTTATAATGAAGAGATGTTGGTTAATCAAAGCCCTTTCCTGCATCTGATGAGATGTTCCTGCCTTTTCTGTTCTTGGGTCTATTTATATAGTAGATAGCATGTATTGATTTACATGTGTTGAACCATACATGCATTTGTAGGTTGAAGCTGACTTCATCATGGCAGATAAGCTTTTTGATATATGCTTGAATTTATTTTGCAAATATTTTTATTTAAAACTTGTACATCTGTGCTCATTATGCATGCCCAAATAAAACAAATGATTTTATTTCTTTGTTGAAACTGTGTCTAGCTATGGGATCAAGGTAGTTCTGGCTTCATAAAAATAATGTGTAAGTGTTCCTTCCTTGTCAATTTATAGAATATTTTGATAGTATGAATGTTCTTTCAAGGTCTGAAAAAATTCTGTAATGTATCTATCTGAAACTAAGCTTTTCTTCCTTTTCAAATATTGCTTCTATCTCATTGGTTTTTGTAATACTATTGAATTTATTTAATCTCAATTTGATTTTGGTAATCATATTTATCTAGATATTTATTCCTTTCCTTTAGATTTTCCAGTTTAATATAATATAGATATTTAAAGTATGTCCTAGAATTCTTGAATTTCTTCAGAATCTCTTATAATGTCTCTCATTTCATGACTGGTTTTGATAAATCCTCTTTTCTTCCGGTTTATGTGGCTGAAGAGTTCTCTTTCTTGTTAATGTTTTCAAAGAAACAACTCCTTGTCCCATTCTTTCTATTTGTTTTTGTTTGTTTCTGTTTCTTTATTTGCAGGCCTAATTTCTGTTTTCTCTGATGTATTGTCTACTCTTGTTTTTCAAATGCCTTCAGGTGCAGCACTAATATATTAATATGAATTGTCTGATGTAGGCACTTCCATACTCTTTCCTCTTAGGGCTGCCTTCATTGTGTCCTAGACTTGGGTATATTGTGTTCTCATCTTTATTCTGTTGTAAGCTTTTTAAAAATTTCCTTTTTAATTTTCCCTTGATGTAATTCTCATTCAGTAGTGTGTTGTTTAGCTTCCCTTCATGAACTTTCTATCATTTCTATTGTTGTTGATATCTAACTTTATTCCTTTGTGGTTAGATAAAATGCAAAATGTCATTTCAACTTTTATGAATTTGTTTATATTTGAATTGCATTGTAATATATCATCTATTTTGGAGAAAGTCCCCCGGGCTATTGAGAATAAGGTTTATTTTTTAAGATGTTAGGAATCAGAAATATGGAAGTCCTTGTCTTGTAGGATTTTATTAGTAATTATTTGAGTTTTACTCCATTTAGCAAGATGCTAGCTGTGTGATTATTGTATTTTGCCTTTATTAAGTTGAACTATACCCTCTGTTCTGTAGATATCTGTAAAAACCATTTGATTTATAATGTCCTTTATCTCTTTTTTTTTTTTTTTTTACTAGTCTTGTGCTTAGATGACCTATCTATTAGTGAGAATAGTGAGTTGAAGTCAACACTATCATGGCACTAGCATCAATCTGTAATTTTTAAATTAGTAATATTTGTTTTATGAAAATGGGTCCACTTGTGTTTTAATCATATGTGTTTATAATTGTAATATTCTCTTGTTGGATTATTCCTTTAATGAATGTGTAGTGTTCTTCCCTATCTCTTCTTAATAGTTTTGATTTCAAGTCTATTTTGTCAAATATTGGAATAGTTACACCTGCTTGTTTCTTATTTTCATTTACTTGTAATGACTTTTCCCTAAGTTGGTATCAGTCATGGGCATTGATGGTGCTTCTTTATTAATATTATTGTTGTTATTATTACTATTATCCTTCATATTACATTATGATTACAGCTTCCTCCCCTTCCATCCCACTCTTCCCTCCCTACTCTTCTTACCCTTCCTCCCCTCTCTACCCTCACTGCCCCTGCAGCATTCTTTCCCCCATGACCTCCCCTCTCCCCTATATCCACCTTCCTCTCCGTCTAGTCTCAGAAAATAGCAGGGCTCACAAGGACATCAACCAAAAATGGAATAATATGCTACAATAGTACCAGGCACATACCTTATGTCAGGGCTGGACAAGGCAATCAAGTAGGAAGAAAAGGGATCCACAAGCAGGCAAGAGAGTCAGAGACAGCACCCCTCCACTCTTACCCCCAGTCCCCACTGTTAGCCATAGATATATGTAGAAAATCTAGGTCAAACCACTACAAGCTCCCTGATCTCTACAAGGCTCCATGAGTCCCTGTCAGCTGATTCTGTGTGCCATGTTCTTGGAGTGTCTTTGTCCCCTCCGGATCCTCTGATCCTTCTTCCCTCTCCCTCCACAGGAATCCCAGAGCTTTGACTAATCTTTGGCTGTAGGACTCTGCATCTGTTCCCATCATTTGTTGATTTCAGTCTTTCTGGTCTCTTGGATTATGATTCTGCTAGGCTATGGTCCCAGAACACTCTGCAGAAAGGACAAACTGGAGGTCAAAGCATTTGTGGCTGGGTTGGTGTCCCTATCCCTCCACTTGAGACCTTGCCTGGTTACAAAAATGGCTGGTTCAGGCTCCATGTCCCCCATTACTAGAAGTCTTTGCTAGGATTACTATTGGAGATTTCATGGAGTTTCAGTTACACTAGGTTTTAAACTTGTCCTGAAATGCCCCCCAGTTGCAATAATTTCTCCCAGTATTTTCTGATTCCCACCCGATTGACCCCTCCTATTCCCAATCCACCTGTCCACAGTCAACCCTTGAAATTTATCCTATTACTCCTTCCCAGGGAGATCCTTGCATCCCCCCACTTAATCCCTCCTTGTTACTTAGCCTCTCTGGGTCTGTCAACATTAGTGTTATTGTCTTCTACTTTATAGAAAATATCCACTTATAAAAATATACATACCATGTTTGTCATTCTGGGTCTGGGTTACCTCACTCAGTATGACTTTTTCAATTTCCATCCATTTTCCTGCAAATTTCATGATGTTATTGTTTATAACAGCTGAGGAATACTCCATTGTTTAAATGTACCACACTTGCTTCAATTTCTGAATTCAGTACATCTAAATTGTTTCCGGTTTCTGTCTATTGAGAGTAAAACTATAATAAACATAGTTGAGCAAGTGTCCTTTTGGTATGGTGGAACATCCTGTGGGTATATGTCTAGTAGTCTTGAGATAAATCTATTCTAAATTTTCAGAGAAACAGCCATATTGATTTTCAAAGTGGCTGTACAAGTTTGCACTCCTACCAATAACGGAGGAATGTTCCCCTCACTCCACATCCTCTTCAGCATGAGCTATCAGTTGTGGTTTTTATCTTAGCTACTCTGACCAGTATAAGATGGAATCTCAGAGTCATTTTGATTTACATTTCCCTGTTAGCCAAGGATGTTGAACGTTTCTTTAAGTTCTTCTCAGCCATTTCAGATTCCTCTGTTGAGAATTGTGTTTAGAACTGTACCCCATTTTTAATAGGATTATTTAACTTATTGCTGTCTAGCTTCTTGAGTTCTTTATATATTTTGAATATTAGTCTTTTGTCAGATATGAAGTTGGTGAAAATGCTTTCCCATTGTGGGCTACATTTCTGTCCTATTGATGATGTCTTGCATTACAGAAGCTCTTCAATTTCACATGATCCTATTTATTAATTGTTGATTTTAGAATTTATTAATTCCTGAGCTATTGGTGTTCTCTTCAGGAAGTTGTCTCCTGTGTCAATGCAGTTAAGGCTATCACCCAGATTCTCTTCTGTCAGATTTAATGTATCTGGTTCTATGTTGAGGTCTTTGATCGACTTGGATTAGTGTTTTGGCAGGATGATTGATGATGATCTATTTGCATTCTTCTACATTCCAACATCCACATGAATCAGCACCATTTGTTGAACAAGCTTTCTTTTTTCCCTTGTATATTTCTTGCTTCTTTATTGAAATTCAGGAGTCTATATGTGTATAGATTTACATCTGGGTCTTTGATTTAATTCCATTGAACAACTTCTCTGATTTTATTCCAAAACCATTCAGGTTTTATTACTACAGCTCAAAATCAGGAATGGTGATACCACCAGACATTGTTTTATTTATTGTACAGAATTGTTTTAGCTTTCCTGAGTTTTTTGGTTTTTTCTGTATGAAGTTGAGTTTTGTTCTTTCAAGGTCTATAAAGAATTGTGTTGGGATTTTGATGAGGATTGTGCTGAATCTGTAGTTTGCTTTTGGTAACATAGACATTTTTACTATGTTGATCTTACTGATCCATGAGCATAAGAAATATTTTTATCTTCTGATGTCTTCTTCAAAAGACTTGAAGTTTTTATCATACAGGTCTTTCACTTGCTTAGTTAGAGTTACCCCAAGATATCTTATATTATCTGGCTATTGTAAAGGGTTTTTTATGGGAATGTCGTTTTGTATGCTATGTGTGTTGCTCTGATTTGGTTGATAAATAAAACACTGATTGGCCAATAGCCAGGCAGGAAGTATAGTATAGGTGGGATAAGCAGAGAGGAGGATTCTGGGAAGAGGATAGCTGAATCAGCACAGGCCATTCTGCCATCCAGGGGGCAGCATGTAATGGCACACAGAAAAAACCATGGAACATGTGGAGACATATAGATTAACAGAAGTGGACTGAATTGAAATGCAAGAGCTGGTCAGTGGTAGACCTGAGATAATGGCTGAAGAGTTTTAATTAATATGAGCATGTGAGTGATTATTTTATAAGAAGCTGCAGGATCTGTAGGGCTGGGCAGGACCAGAGAAAACTTCAGCTACAAATGGTGCCCAACGTGGGGCACAAACCCATGACCCTGAGATTAAGAGTCTCATGCTCTACCAACTGAGCTAGCCAGGATACCATCATTCTCCTGTTTCTCAGGTAATATTATATCCTTCTGAGGTCTTTGATGTAGTTGAAGATAAGATAGTTATAATTTCCCTTGGTCATTGTAAGAGATAAGACAGATATGAAACCTTAGACTCAAAAATATAGGATAGATAGGCTATTTTCTTTAATTTTGCCAAAATAAATAGACTAGATATAAGTGTAATTCTTGCTTGATAACAGTTTTTATATATAATTTTACTAAGTTAAAGTTAAAACCTTCCTTTTAAATAGAAATAAAAGGTAAAATGATGGAAATGTCATTTTCTATTCTGTGAATGGTGTGTTGCTCTGATTTGGTTGAAAAATAAAACATTGTTTGGCCAGTAGCCAGGCAAGAAGTATAGTATAGGTTAGGTAAGCAAAGAAGAGAATTCTGGGAAGAGGAAAGCTGAATCAGCACATTCTGCCATCCAGGAGCAACATGTAATGGCACACAGGTAAAACCACACAGCATGTGGTAACATATAGATTGACAGAAGTGGACTGAATTTAAATGTAAGAGCTAGTCAGTGGTAGACCTGAGCTAATGTCCAAACAATTTTAATTAATATAAGCATCTGAGTGATTATTTTATAAGAGGCTGCAGGGTCTGTGGGGCTGGGCAGGACCAGAGAAAACTTCAGCTACAGGTGGTGTTTCCTTGATTTCTTTCTCAGCCCATATATCATTTGTATGTAGGAGAGCTGCTGATTTTCTTTTTTGAGTTAATGTTATATCCAGCAACTTTATTGAAGGTGTTTAACTGCTATAGCACTTCCCTGGTAAAATTTTTTGGGTTGCTTATGCACACTATCATATACATATCATTTGCAGATAATGAAACTTTGACTTCTTCCATTCTAATTTGTATCCACTTGATCTCCCTTAGTTGTCTTATTGCTGTAGCTTGCAATTCAAGTACTATCTTGAATAGATATGGAAACAGTGGGTATCTTTCTCCTATTCATGATTTTGATAGAATGACTTTGAGTTTCTCACCATTTAATGTTATGTTGGCTATAGGCTTTCCATAAATTGCCTTTACTATGTTTAGGTATTTCCTTTGTATACCTGACCTTGCTAAGCCTTTTTATCATGAAGAGGTGTTGGATTTTGTCAAATACTTTTTTCAGCATCTAATGAGATGATCATGTGATTTTTTCCCTCTTTTATAGTTTTTTATGTGGTGGATTACATTTACTGATTTTCCTATATTGAAATATCCCTGCATCTCTGGGATGAAGCCCACTTGGTCATGGTGGATGATCTTTTTGATGTGATCATGGATTTGGTTTGCAAGTATTTCATTGAGTATTTTTGCATCAATGTTCATGAGGGAAATTAGTCTGTAATTCATTTTCATTCTTGAATTTCATGTGGCTTTTGGTATCGGGGTAACTGTGGCCTCTGAAAATGTTTCTTCTATTTCTATTTTGTAGAATAATTTGAGGAGTGTTATTATCATCTCTCACCTGTTCTTTGAAAGACTGTTAGAATTCTGCACTAAAACCATCTGGCCCTTTGTTTGTTTGTTTGTTTTTTAGTTGGGAGACTTTTAAATGACTTTTTCCATTTCCTTAAAGGTTATAGGTGTATTTACATTGTTTATATCATCTTGACTTACTTTGGTAAGCTATATATTTTATATATTTTATGTATTGAGGAAGTTGTCCATTTTTCTTAGAATTTTTTTCCAATTTTGTGGAGTACAGCACTTTGAAGTATGAACTAGTGATTCTTTAAATTCCTTTGGTGTCTGTTGCTATGTCCCCCTTTTCATTTTCAATTTTGTTGATTTGGATATTTTCTCTCTTTACCTTTTAGTTTGGATAAGGGTTTGTCTATCTTGTTGATTTTCCCAATGAACCACCTCTGTTTTGTTGAGTTTTTTTAATTGTTCTTTATTTCTATCTTATTGATATCAACCCTCAGTTTAATGACTTCCTGCCATCTACTCCTCTTAGGTGTGTTTGCATCTTTTTGTTTTAGATCTTCCAGGTATGCTGTTGTTAGGATGAGATCTTGCAATTTCTTTATGAAGGCACTTAGTGCTGTGAACTTTCATCTCATCACTGCTGCTTTCAATGTGTCCCATAAGTTTGGGTATGTTGTGCATTCATTTTCAGTGAATTCTGGGAAGTCTTTAATTTCTTTCTATATTTCTGTCTTGGCACAGTAGTTGTTCAGTAGAAAGATGCTCAGATTCCATGAGTTTGTGAGCTTTCTGTTGTTATTGATATTCAGGTTTAATCCATGGTTGTCTAATAGGATATAGGGGGTTATTTCAATTTTCTTGTATATATTGATACTTGCTTTGTGACCTAGTATGTGGTCAGTTTTGGAGAATGTTCAGTGAGGTGTTAAAAAGAAAGTATATTTCCTTGTGTTTGGGTGAAATATTTAGCAAATATTTGTTTTTTCTGTTTAGTTTTTGTCTGGATGACCTGTCCATTGATGACAGTAGTGTATTGAAGTCTTCCACTATTAATGTCTGAGGTTTAATGCATGATTTAAGGTTTAGTCATCTTTCTTGACAAATCTTGGGTGCCCTGGCACTTGGGAAATAGATGATTATAGCTTGAATTCTAATTGGTTTTAATAATAAAACCCCAGAGTCAGATATAGGTGTAAATGCTGAAAGATCAGAGAGACAATAGTGCAAGCCAGAGCCACTACCTCTTAACTTGCCAACTCTTCATCCTCAAACAGATTAAGCTCCTGTCTCCTCCTGCCTTACATTCCTCTTTCCACTCAGCCATATCACCTCCTCTCTCTACCTCTCTAGTGCTGAGATTAAAGGCAAGAGATACCAAGTGCTAGAATCAAAGGTATGTGAAGCATTGCCTGGTTCTGTTTCTCTTTTAGACTGAATCAATCTTATGTAGCCCACAGTGGCTTTAAACTCATAGAGATTCATCTGCCTCTGCCTCTGCCTCTGCCTCTGGAGTAAAGATATGTGTCACCACTGCCTGGTCTCTATGGCTAACTCGTGCTTTAGCTCTGCACTCTGATCTTAGGTAAGCTCTATTCAATTTGACTACAGGCCTAGAATAGCTGAATATTTTCAGAAGCAGGAATTTTAAAAGACTATCTTACCCTGTCTTGGAAGAGTTCATTAGTCACATTTCCTTATGTCCCACTTGTCCAGAAAGAACAGCATTCATACTGTCAGCCATCAAGGTAAGGGCAGTTCTTTGCTCACCAGGCCATTTTGCCAAGAAGAAGACAAACTTTCAAATGGAGTGTCTTAAAAGCCCAATATTCTCTCAGTATCAGATTGGTGCTGCCAGGAACAATTGTATCTCACATCAACAGAATTCTAAGTTATTTAAATGTCATTTCTCTTGGTCTATAAAGTGTTTGAAGATTGACTGTTCTTCTGACCTATGTATCTGTAAATCTGGACAACCTAACTAACATAATTACAGAGATGACCAGCATTAGTGATTATGAATCTATAAGTCTTATCTACCTAAATAACCTAAGGACAAAAGCTTCATATAAACAAGACAAACAGTAAAAGGATAATGACCTCAAAATTGTGACTATTGTCACAAAATACCTTAAACAGTGGTAGAAATGTATAGTGCAATATGCAATGTGACAACAATATGTATCAATATACAAAATATCCTAAACAGAGGTAGAACATACATACAATATGATAAATATAATTTTACCTTTGTATCAATATATAAGATATTTCAAATAGGAGTAGAAATATATATACAGTACAAGAAATATAGCTTTTTTTTTGAGGATTGAACCCAGGGCCTTGCACTTGCTAGGCAAGTGCTCTACCACTGAGCTAAATTTTGTATTTGTAAAAATATACAAATTATCTTAAATAGGAATATAAAAATAGTTTACATTTGTATCAATATACAAGAATTCATAGCAGTATAAATTATCTAAAGCTGATATTCTACTAAATTAGTTTATTAGTTTATATAATAATCTACATTAATATCCTATATCTATCCATTACCTTTTTTTCTTTTCTTAAGGAGAATATTGATCCTGAGTCTAATGTTTCTCCACCCCCAACCCTATAACCATCATCCATAACCCTGAGAAACAGGAAACCTTTGGGAGAGGGAGGATCATATTCTTATAACTGCTTCCTGCTGTTTAGGGTGCAACAGTACCTCTGTGGGGTCCTATAAGAAAGCTCAGATAGTTAGGTCTCAATAAGGCTAGCTGTAGATTCTGCTGCCAGTTTCAGAGTAATGGGTAAGATTGTCTAAGATTGTGGCTAAAAGTGTAGTATGATGGACCATCTCACCTTGGAATTGTCCCGGAGAGTTTTCAGTGCAAAGTTAATTGAGTAATGTTCATGGATACCATTGCATCATTCTGGACTGAGTGGAGCCATTGTTGTGGAACCCCATCTTCCTTCTGGAGACTTCAGAGATTGCCAAAAGAAAGACTTATTTTTTTACTGTGGAAAACTTGGACATTTTAAATATCAAAATGGAAAGTTCAGATGTATTCTGGATAGAGAAATGATCCTCCAAAAGCAATCACAAACACAGAAAGAAATCAACTCTTTATGACAATGGTTCCCTTTTTAATTGGTTTTCTTCTGTCCCAAACCAGGCAGTTCTTTTGATATGAGACAGAATCTCTTAACTTTTTCTTTTAGCAATGTGCTTGGGTTTAGAGAAGGAGAGAGCTATATTCTGACTCCAAAGCAATCTTGATTTATAATTGAATAGGAATCATAACTTTTCTAGAGTTAAAGAGATATAGATGTACGGTAGTGAGATATTACCCTGTTTATATTGGTACCAATAGGTTCTGTCATTCTACTGTAGACATCTGGGTATCTACTGGAGCCATCTCCAGCAGTGGATGGGTCCTGCAGAGGATGTAAGGAGTTGGCTGGGGAATGAAGTGAGCCATAGTGATTAAGAGAATCTTGCAGCCTGACTAACTACAAGCCAGAGTGTTTCTATTTATACAGAATTTAGTAAGCAGGGATACATTCATGATGTTCCAAAACATAGATCATATCATTTTTGGTTATGGATATGTGTTTCATTTCCTTTTTCTCATCTTTTAGTCATCATTAATAAACTATAACAGAATAGAGTTATCATTTCCAATCATTTTCCCTCAAGTTTTGACATCATTAATAAACAGAGTTATGATTCTTACTCAATAACCCCATAACACAATTTTTGATACTCTAGAGGAATATAACAGCCTGTTCTCAGGCTGATAGCTCTGGTTGCTTCAAGGACACTAGACCAAAACAAAATCTTCAACTACCCTGGGAATTTTACCATGTCCCAAGCATTGTATTATTAACTCTTAGTGGTCAGAGTGCCTGGAAAAATCCTTAGGCCAAAGCTGCTGCAGTTATTATTCAAATTCTGGCATAATACAATCAATGTTAACATTTATATCTTTATAGAATTTGTCTATATGTCTAATCCTGGCATTGTGTTTCTCCTTTGTCATACAACGTTATAGTGGCTCTGCATGAGCTAACTTTTCTAAGAGAGGGAGGTCCTGAAACTTCATACTTTTATCATATTTCTACTACATACTTTGCTCCTCAGTATGTCTCTGTGCAGGGCAAAGGTATTTGTCACATAATTGTATGTGTGTACAGTGGGAAGAGGCTTGTAATCTGAACTGTGTACAGGTACAGTTGCTTCAAGAATGTCTGATAGCCTCATGAAGAGATCTCCAAGATGTAAGGAAGACCTTCAAGTAGATAAGGATGTCTCCATAAAAATAGGAGGGAATAGTATGTTCAGGACTGTCCTGGGGAAGCTTAAAAGCAGCATTCCTGGGAGAAGGCATAAATGATTCGTAAGGATTTTTCCATCAATCCAATATCCTCAAATGGTACAAACATTAAAACTGCCCCAAGTATGCAACAGGTGAAGATGAAAACCAAAGGTGGTATGGTGGCCATCATGTGGCTCAGCTTTGCTGTATCTTTGTCAAGCATCTCTGCTGGCTTTATGACTTCTGCCATTCCATTCATGTATGGCTGTGCTAGGTATCCAAGGCCTTATGATTTCTGGAAGATGTGTATTTCTATTATCCTGTAGAGACAGAAAACAAACTCTGCCACAAACCATGTTTGCTAAGTTTTTCTTACAATTTGTAGAGATGTCACATCAGTGGATGAGCTATTACTTCTCCTCATCAATGGGTTTCTCCTATTCAAATAAATTTTTTATTAATTTTACTGATATCTATAGCTTTTCTTCTCCTATAGAAACAAAAGCAAAATCCCTTCCCCAACATAGGATGTAACCAGTTTTCCATTCAGAGGTCAACACATCTTTGAAGTAAAAGGGCTGGATTAGCTCAGGAGTTTTGTTCTGTTTTGTTTTCTGGTTGTTTTTTTTTTTTTTTTTTCTGTTATCCAGTATCTCTCTGCAGCTGTTGTCCCTTTCTCATCAGCATTGAGAAAATTCAAGGTTTATAAAGCATTATGCAATCTATTTCTAGGAGTCATTGTTACCTCTTTCTATTTAGTATATTCTTTAAAGTTCAATTAGATCTTTCTATGATTGCTTGGCCTGTAGGATTGTGTGGTATACCTGTAACATGCTTTATATTGTAATAAAACAAACTGTCTCATTTTATTTGAGACATGTGCTGGGACATTGTCAGTCTTAATTTGTACAGGTATTTCCATGTGTGTGTAATTCTAATGTGTGTGTAATCACATAATCTGCCTTTTCATAACATATATGAGTTGCTCATTGAAATCCTGAATAAGTACCAATGGTATGGTGCACATATTTTAATCTTTTAAATTCTGTGAAATAAAGCACATTCATCTGCCAATTTCATTTCTTTGTATACCTTTTGGATTGCTCCTATAGGTAATGGAGTTTGGTTACAGAAGGAACAACTAGGACACTTGTTTGAAATTTCCTTGGTTTGTTGCCAAGTATAGGAGAACTCCTTTCTTCAAATCCTTGCTATTTGCATGGTGTTTCTTGTGAAATTCTGAGGTTGCTAGCACATTGCCCATTAGTATCTGATCAATCTCATCATTACCTTGTGCTAGCTGACCTGGCAGACCTGTATGAGCCCTGATGTGTGTGTGTGTGTGTGTGTGTGTGTGTGTGTGTGTGTGTGTGTGTGAGAGAGAGAGAGAGAGAGAGAGAGAGAGAGAGAGAGAGGGAGAGATGTTCCCTATTTCTGATAATTTCCTGTAATTGTATGAATAGTGACGTTAATTCTGTATTATCAGAAATAAATTCAGGTGTTTCAATATGTAAAACAATTCTCTGCATATTGAGAGTCAGTGACGATACTGCGATATTGAGGGGTTCTGTGAAGTCCATTGATACAATAAGAATACATAAATCCAGAAGGTTGAGGTCTCCTGTTTGGGCTTTTTCTAGAAGGAGTATTGCATATAGGAGCACCCTGTGTATATTTTTTTCTCATATGACCTAGTGTATCACAGTTAAACATTTGGTACCTCAAGGTACCTCTAGAAATTGCCTCTCCTATCCAAGTCTAATTATCATAGTTAAAAGACTCAACACCATTTGTGTATTGAAAGCATTCCTCCAAAGGTACAGATTTGACCTTTAAATTTGTAAGTATTGTTTTGCATTCTGTATTAGCATTGTTAAAAGTCAAGGATTCGGTTAATACTTGTCTTAGTCCTTTGTCTGATACTGCCTAATAGCCATGGTCAGCCTTTGCAATAAATCAGTAAATGTTTCTTGTAGGTCTTGGATAATTTTCATTATACAGCTGCTGTGGATATTGCTCTGTGTAAATAGAATTCTGATTGGCTAGTGGCCAGGCAGGAAGTATAGTTGGACAAGAGAGAAGAGAATTCTGGGAGGTGAAAGGCTGGGGTGGAGATTCTACCAGCCATGACCATGACAAGGAAGATGTAAGGTAATGGTAAGCCACGAGCCACGTAGCAAAGTATAGATTAATAGAAATGGATTAATTTAAGATAGAAGAAGTAGATAACAAGAAGCCTGCCACGGCCAAACAGTTTCTGAACAATGTAAGTTTCTGTGTATTTACTTGGTTGGTTCTAAATGTCTATGAGCCTGGTTCATGACAGAGATTTGTCCTGACTGTGGGCCAGGCAGGAAAACTCTTAACTACCTATAACTCAGTTGGTTTCCCTGTTTCTGGAATTTTTTCCCAAGCATTTAAAGCTGCTGTATGGCATAGGGATATATTATGCTCATCAAAAGTAGCTTGTACATTTCTATCAGTGAAACAACCCTCACCAAGAATTTGATCTTTGGAGATCTCAAAACCTCCAGCTTCCTCTATCAACCAGCTTTTCCATTGTCACTGCTGGCTATATTTTAAAATAGCTGAGATTAACTGACTCCAGTCATCTGGTATGATTCTCTTTGCAGAAAACCACATATTGAAAATCTGTGTTACACAAGTTGAATGTGAACCATAGGTTACCATCACTTCCATAACTTTTTAAATCTCTTATATGAATATGTTGCAAAATATATTTAACATGTAGCTTAGGATATTTATCATCTTCTGGCTTCTCACAGATGGTTGCAAGATAAGCCATTGTATAAGAGCCACCTGGTGATGTTATGAATTGTATGGCCTTGCCCTTCTGTTTATTAAAATTGAGCAACTATGGTCTGTTGCAGCATTTGAACCTACTCTGTTGTAAAGGATTCTAGAAATTTCATAGAATCATGAAACTTTTTATATTCTTCTGAAACATATCATTCCATAGACTTTATTTCATTGATTAGCGATCTCATCTTTTTATAAATTATCTGAATATCATTACATTGCTCTGAAGAGTTATTGTTTTATCCATTAAGTATTTATATTTAACATCAATAGAATTAAATCTGGTGGTACACTTATAATTAATGGACTGAAGTACTTGAGTTAAGTCAGCAGATTCCAAAGAATCTTTTTATGTAAATCTTCATTACTACTTTATAAAGCCTGTATCGGTCTTGTTAATGCCTCATTTTTGTTGTTATTTTAGGCCAATTTTTCAATGATATGATGTAAATTATTGTGCTAAGTGCCATAATAGTGAATATTATATACATCAAGGAAGGTTGTATGTAACCTGTTAAACTTCATTCATCATACAAGCAAAAAGAATTGAGATATAATATTTTCTGTCCCTTTTTGATAAATATTCAAAATATGTAAAAGAAATTTTATTAATTTGTTTATTTAGTAATTGGTTTTAAGGTATATAATTATCAAGTATTTTTATCTTATGTGAATCCTTGAGGGCTAGTGTACTAATTCTCATGATGGTTTTGGGTGTAGTATCACTATTTGGCCAGCAGGTGTCAAGGTGTAGTGCAGAAGCAGGTACTGAAGTATGTTCTGAGGACAAGGCTTGACCTCTGTTAGGCGTAAAGGAGCTATCAAGAAAATTCTACTTGTGTGCACCACAACCAGGTACATGTGTATAGGATGGAGGATGCAGCCACAGGGAGTGGGCTCAGCCTACCATGGAGATGCACTGTGGCTACAGTGTGCAGGATCTGGAGAAGACTGCATGTGGATAGCTAGTGGAGCCACATGCAGGCAGGCAGGAACCTCTAGGGGCAGGTAAAAATGCACACACTAGGTGTACTATGTACAGGACTTGACAGGGGAACACAGTTTCTGAGCTGAGAAGGGGAGGCAATGTGGACCAGAAGTGGTCAAAATAGGGAACCAATGCAAGTCTGCCACAGCATGAGGAATACAGATGCAGGGACTTGGGAGGGGAAAAGGAGGGAGCGGTACTCATGCAGTTAGAACATAGATTCCTGCACTGCTGCTGGTACCAGCAGATTGTGCTGTCTGCTCACAGAGCCTTTGGTGGGGATCCATGCAAGCTATCTGTGTGGCTAGCTCAGTCAGTACAGCATGAGACTTTCAATATCAGAGTTTCTGGGTTTTGCCTCCTGCCACATTGATTAACAGACAATAGGATTAATCCACAGAGTCTATTTAATGAGCAAAGGGATTTATTTGGGGGTTAATTCACAACCACAGGACATTTGCTGTAGGGTCTGGGAAAGTTGAGCTATGTACCATGCTGATCTGCCTGGCCCAAGATCTCAGCATCCAAAACTATGAGGTGGCAAAGAGAGAGCCACATACATGCATCCCAATTCTTAAGGGTCCCTGAGTGGCCATGTCCCAGGGGCATGTGCTTCAAGATCATATTCAGGTAAAACATTTACCTGCTACCTCACTAGGGGCAGTGCTTCAGGGCATGGCCGAAATAGCCACCTGCTGTATTAGTAAATTTTATTTCTGAGTCTAGTATAGAAGGAAAACTATGCCTATCTGTTCTTCAACTCCCTCAAAGATCCAAGAAGGAAATAATATCAGCGAACAGGAAGTGCAAGCAAATGACTTCTAAAATATGTGAGAAATGTCAGAAACAGCTGGATGCTTGGAGAGTCACCAAAGGTTCCTTTGCAATGTTGGGGCATCCATCTTCAGCTTACAGGTCTAGAATACCTGACAGACTTCACTGTGAAGCACGATTTTCTGAAGGGCTTTTTGTTTTTTAACCTTGACTTGGGAAAGTTCAGCAGTCCTTTCTTTTGTGTCCTGCTTATCCCATTTGGATAGCATACTGTCAGCAGTCAATGTAAAGGCACTTTCTTGCTCAGTGGTTTATTTTTGCAACAAAGAAAGTAAACTCCATATGGAGTTTCTTCAATGCCCATAATCTTCTCTAAAGTAGATTGGTGCTGCCAGGAGCAAACATGTCTCATTGTCATTTAAAAAAAATCTGTTATTAAAACAGCTTAAATGCCATGTTATGAAGATTTCTGATGTTTTTGAAGACAACGATATCTCTGTTTGACCATGAAAACACTCATAATGTGACTACAGGTTTAATTGTAATGACTACTAACTTGCATTTCTTTTAAATCCCAAAATCCCAATTATATTATAATAACTTTGAAGGACTGGAAATCCGCATTACATTTTTAAATGAGATGTATAAGTACAATAGCTTGAACAATATTAGAGGTATATCTATGGCATGTTCAAAAAATAATCTCAACTTTTTATCAATATACAAAGGTCCATATCAGTATATAATATTTAAAACAAGTAGTTGCTTTTTAAAAATAGATTTAATAATTTATTCTTTTATCCTATTATATCTATATTTCCCTTTTTTCTTTTCTTACAAGAGCTCTGAATCTAATTTCCTTTGTTCAGATTTTTTCATGACCATTACCAATAACAGCTTGTAACCCACTAACCTAAATGATGACAAATATCCATAACCCACTGAAAGACCCAAAACCACCCACCTTACCTCTTGAGAATGTGGATGTCATGTTCTTAAAATCACTTCCTGCTGTCTGAGGGCAATATCATCTTGAGAGGATCTTGAAAAGAAAAATTTGTGTTAGTTGTCAAGTCCTGGAAATAGTAGCTGTATCGTTTGTTGTCTAGTCTCTGTGTAATGGAAAAGTGCAGGGCTTGTCTCAAGTCCTGGCTAGAGTAGGCTGTGAGGCTGCATCATAACAGCTAACTACCTTGAAATTATCCTGAGTATTTTTTAATCCAAGGCTGATCATTAGGTGGTATCTTTTAGCACATTGGTGTTATCAGAGTACTGGTGGAATTATTGTTGTGGAGTCCCATAATACTTTTGGAGACTTCAAAGGCCATTGTTAGACATGGCCATGGTTCATTGCAGAAAACTTAAAAATTTTAAATGTATGCAGAAGATCTCAAAGCAGGTAAAGGATCAATATTTGTTATGTACATCCAGAGCACAAAAACTTAGTTCCTAGTTACCTGATAAAGACTCAAACTTGAAATCATGTACAGAAAGCTAGATGAAGCATTTTTCTAGAATTAGTTAGTACTCTATATGACTATTAATATCATGACAATAAGTTTAATATATGTTATATATATATAATTAAATATATATTAATATATTTAATATATATTAAACTCATAAGGATTAGGATAATATTTATACTTTAAGAAAAGCTCTAAAGAGTTAAAATAAAACCAAAGGATTATGAAATTAGTGACAATAAAACGTCCTTTAATTTTGGATTTTCTTCCGTCCCATATCAGATGGCTTTTCTGACATAAGACAGAAATTTTGGATTTTATTTTAAGGAGCATGCTTGGGTTTAGAGAAGGAGAGAGCCACAGTCCAAATCCAAAGCCAGCTTTAATTTTCAATTGAACTGGGACTACAAAATGACCATTTGCATTTTTTCTGTGTAGAGAGTTGCAGAAACAAACATTTGGGAAATTTTATAAAACCTTATCCTGTTGGAGATGTGATATACTAATAGGTCAATTTACTCTTTTTCTTGGGGTATTTTTTCTGAATTATTTGTCCTTATCGTCACATGATTCATTTGTCTAGTGGTCTTCAGATTCCTTAGCTAAATGCCTTCATTCTCCGGAAAAGACAAAAACAAAGCCCTTCCTCAACCCTAATTTTTGGGAAGTTCCCTTTTGCCAAGTTATAGCTAATCAAGTGAAAAGCATTTGTTATTTATTTAAGTTAGTTTAGATTGAACATTAATGCTGGTTGAACTATCATCTCTTCTAATTAATAGGTCTCTCTTATTCAAATCAAACCTTTATCAACTTTTACAGTATCCATAGCTTTTCTTCTCCTAAGTAAACAAAAGCAAAACCTCTTCCCCAATGTAACACATATCTTTGTTTCTATTCTGAGGCCAGCACATCTTTAAAGTATACAGGCTGATTTAATCCTGTAGTTTTGTCTATTATTCAATGTCTCTGCAGCTGTTGTTCCTTTCTCATTAGCATTGAGAAAAGTCAAAGTTAATAAACTATTATGCAATCTATTTCAGGGGGTCTTTATCACCCCTTTCTATTTATTTAGCATATCATTTGGAGCTTGATTTGATCTTTCTATAACTGCTTGGCCTGCGGGATTGCATGTTATAGCTGTAATATGCATTATGTAGTAATAAGCAAAAAGCTGCTTCATTTTACAGAGGCATACTGGAGCTTTGTCAGTCTTGATTTGTAGAGGTATTCCATAATGGCCATAACTTCTAGCAAATGTGTGATTGCAGAGTCAGCCTTTTCAGAATTCAAAGCAGTTGTCCGTTGAAATCCTGAATAGGTGTCAAAGGTGTGGTGTACATAATTTAATTTTCCAAATACCAAAAATTGAAATACAAACATCTGTCAGATTTTATTCCTTTGGGTTATTTCCAGTGGGTAGTAGAGTTTGATTATATAAAGAACAAGTAGGACATTTCCTGACAATTTCCTAGGCTTGTTGAAAGTGATGGAAATTTTTTACAAGCCCTTGCTATTGACATGATTCTTTCATTTTTTTATTTTTTATGTAATTTTTAGGCGAACTACATAATTTATTGGAATTTAAAAAAATGGTAATAGTAAATGACAGAGTTATACAACATAAACATACCTACCTTTTATTAAGAAATGTAAAATAGTACAGCTAATTTAGAAGAAATCTTATTTCTTATAAATATGAATACAGCATGAATATGTATTTTCTAAAAATTTCTCCAGTAAAGTTGAATAATTTGACAACACAAAATCTTCCTTATACATTCTTTTATTTTTTTTTATTATATTTGTGTTTTAATTTTACACATCAGCCATGGGTTCCCTGTCCTCCCCCCTCACGACCCCACCTCTGCCTTCCCCACAGCCCCTCCCCCCCATTCCCATCTCCTCCAGGGCAAAGACTCACCTGGGGATACAGCTCAACCTGGTAGATTCAGTACAGGCAGGTACAGTCCCCTCCTTCCAGGCTGAACAAAGTGTCCCTGCATATGCCCCAGGTTCCAAACAGCCAGCTCATACACTAAGGACAGGTCTGGGTCCCACTGCCTGGGTGCCTCCCAAACAGTTCAAGGTATTCATTTGTCTAACTTATCCAGAGGGCCTGATCTAGTTGGAGACTCCAAAGCTTTTGGTTCATAATTCATGTGTTTCCACTAGTTTGGCTATGTGTCCCTGTGCTTTTTCCAATCTTGGTCTCAACAATTGATGTTCTTTTCTTTTCTTTTCTTTTCTTTTTTTTTTACCCATTATGTTTTATTCCATTGTTAGTGTAAATTAAGTGGTTAAGTCTGGAGTTAGGGAACATGTTTCAAACCCGGTAGCATTTTCTTTCTTTTCTTTTCTTTTATATTATTCTTTATTATAATGTATTTAAATTTTATAAATCAGCCATGGCTTCCCCTGTCCTCCCCGCTCCCGCACCCACCCCCACCTTCTCCCCAGTCCCTCCCCTCAAATCCAATGTCCTCCAGGTTCAAGGCACCCCTGGGGAATCATTTAAACCTGGTGGATACAGTACAGGTACGTCCTGTCACCTCTTTCCAGACTGAGCAAAGTGTCCCCATGTAAGCTCAAGGTTTCAAAACAGCCAGCTCATGCACTGAGGACAGATCCTGGTCCCACAGACTGGGTGCCTCCCAAGCAGATCAAGCTATTCAATTTTCTCACTTATCCAGAGGGCCTGATCCAGCTGGGGGCTCCATAGCCTGTGGTTCATAATTCATGTGCATCCATTCGTTTGGCTCTTTGTCCCTGTGCTTTTTGCCATCTTGGATTCAACAATGCACAGCCTTGCAGACCCTCCTCTTTCTTGACAGTTGGACACCTGAGCTCCACCTGGGGCCTGGCTGAGGATCTCTGCATCCACTTCCTTTAGTTATTGGACGAGAGTTCCAAGACAATTGCTAGGGTGTTTAGTCATTTGATCACCAGACTAGATCAGATAAGGCTTTCTCTCGCCAGCAGTCTATAGAGGATGTATCATTGTGGAGTTTTGGGGACCTCTCCAGCACTCTGTCTATTACTGGTCTCATGTGGTCTTCATTTATCATGGTCTGTTATTCCTTGTTCTCCTTTTCTGTTCTTGATCCAGCTGAGATCTCCTGCTCCCCTAAGCTTTCTTTCCCTCAAATCTTGTCCTTCATTATTCCCCCTGTTGTCCAGGTTGTTCATGTAGATCTCATCCACTTCTCTGTCACTGGGTGATCCTTGGGTCTTCCCTAGGGTCCCGCGTTCTAGGTAGTCTCCCTGGACTTGTGTAACAGTCTAGTCATATTTGTTTTACATCTAGTATCCTCCTATGAGTGAGTATATACCGTGTTTGTCCTTCTGAGTCTGGGTTACCTCACTCAGGATGATTTTTTCTAGATCCATCCATTTGCCTGCAAATCTCATGATGTCATTGTTTTTCTCTGCTGAGTAGTACTCCATTGTGTATATGTACCATATTTTCTTTATCCATTCTTTAGTTGAAGGGCATCTAGGTTGTTTCCAGGTTCTGGCTATTACAAACAAAGCTGATACAAACATAGTTGAGCAAATGCCCTTGAGGTATGATTGAGCATTCCTTGGGTATATGCCCAATAGTGCTACAGCTGGGTCTTGGGGGAGATGGATTCCCAATATTCCAAGAAAGCACCATATTGATTCCAAAGTGGCTGTACAAGCTTGCATTCCCACCAGCAGTGGAGGAGAGTGCTCCTTGCTCCACATCCTCTCCTGCATAAGCTGTCTTCTGTGCTTTTGAACTTAACCATTCTGACTGGTGTAAGGTGGTATCTCAGAGTTGTCTTGATTTGCATTTCCCAAATAATTAAGGGTGTTGAGCAATTCCTTAAATATCTTTCAGCCATTTTAACCTCCTCTGTGGAGAATTCTCTGTTTAGTTCTATAGCCCATTTCTTAATTGGACTGTTGGGCATTTTGATGTCTAATTTCTTGAGTTCTTTATATATTCTGGATATAAGACCTCAGTCAGATGTGGGGTTGGTGAAGAACTTTTCCCATTCTGTAGGCTGTTGCTTTGTCTTGTTGACTGTGTCCTTTGCTTGACAAAACCATCTCAGTTTCAACAGGTCCCATTGATTGATTGTTTCTCTCAGTGTCTGTGCTACTGGTGTTATACTGAGAAAGTGATCTCCAAGGCCAATGCGTTCAACAGTACATCCTACTTTCTCTTCTATCAGGTTCAGAGTAGCTGGATTTATGTTGAGGTCTTTGATCCACTTGGATTTAAGTTTTGTACACGGTGACAGATATGGATCTATTTGCAGCCTTCAACACATTGACATCCAGTTATGCCAGCACCATTTGTTGAAGATGCTTTCTTTTTTCCATTGTACATTTTTGGCTTTTTTTTTTTTTTTCCAAATCTATATGTTCATAGGTGTGCGAGCTAATGTCAGGGTCTTCAATTTGATTCCATTGTCCACATGTTGGTTTTTATGACAGTACCAAGCTGTTTTTATTACAGAAGCTGTATAGTAGAGCTTGAGGTCGGGGATTGTGATGCCTCCAGAGGTTGTTTTATTGTACAGGATTCTTTTGGCTATCCTGGGTTTTTTGTTTTTCCATATGAAGTTGAGTATTATTCTTTCCAGATGTGTGAAGAATTGTGTTGGTAATTTGATGGGGATTGCGTTGAATCTGTAGATTGCTTTTGGTAAGATTGCCATTTTTACTATGTTAATCCTGCCTATCCATGAGCATGGGAGATCTCTCCATTTTCTGATATCTTCTTCAATTTCTTTTTTCAGGGACTTAAAGTTCTTGTCATATAGGTCCTTCACATGTTTAGTTAGTGTAACCCCAAGATATTTTATATCAGTTGTGGCTATTATAAATTGTAATGTATCTCTGATTTCATTCTCAGCCTGTTTGTCTGTATATAGGAGGGCTACTGATTTTTTTGAGTTGATACTCTATCAAGCAATGTTGCTGAAGTCTTTTATTAGTTATATCAATTCCTTGGTTGAATTTTTGGGGTCACTCATCTATACTAACATGTGATCTGCAAATATGGAGAGCTTGACTTCTTCCTTTCCAATTTGTATCCCATTAATCTCTTTATGTTGTCTTATAACTCTGGCTAGAACTTCAAGTACTATATTGAATAAGTATGGGGAGAGGGGACAGCCTTGCCTTATTCCTGATTTTAGTGGTATTGCTTTGAGTTTCTCTCCATTTAATTTGATGTTGGCTGTTTCCTTGCTGTAGATTGCCTTTATTATGTTTAGGTATGTTCCCTGTATTCCTGTTCGCTCCAAGACCTTTATCATGAAGGGGTGTTGGATTTTGTCAAATGCCTTTTCTGCATCTAGTGAGATGATCATGTTGTTTTTTTCTTTGAGTTTGTTCATATGGTGTATTACATTGATGGACTTTCATATGTTGAACCACCCTTGCATCCCTTGGATGAAGCCTACTTGATCATGGTGGATAATTGTTTTGATGTGTTCTTGGAATCTGCTTGCCAGAATTTTATTGAGTATTTTTGCATCAATGTTCATGAAGGAGATCAGTCTGTAGTTCTCTTTCATTGTTGCATCTTTCTTTGGTTTAGGAATCAGGGTAATTATAGTCTCATAGAAGGAGTTTGGTAATATACCTTCTGCTTCTATTGTGTGGAACAATTTAAAGAGTATTGGTATTAAGTCTTCTTTGAAGATCTGGTATAATTCTGCAGTGAAACCATCAGGTCCAGGGCTTTTTTTGGTTGGGAGACTTTTAATGACTGATTCTATTTCCTTAGGGGTTATTGGACTATTTAAATGGTTTATCTGGTCTTGATTTAACTTAGGTATGTGGTACCTATCCAGAAAATTATCCATTTCTTTTAGATTTTCCAGTTTTGTGGAGTAGAGGTTTTTGAAGTATGACCTCATGATTCTCTGGATTTCCTCATTGTCTGTTGTTATGTCCCCCTTTTCATTTCTGATTTTGTTAATTTGGAAGCTCTCTCTCTATCTTTTGGTTATTTTGGTTAAGGGCTTGTCTATCTTGTTGATCTTCTCAAAGAACCAACTCTTTGTTTCATTAATCCTTTGTATTATTCTCTTTATTTCTATTTTATTGATTTCAGCTCTCAATTTGATAATTTCCTGCCGTCTGTTCCTCCTGGGAGACTTTGCTTCTTCCTGTTCAAGGGCTTTCAGATGTGCTGTCAAGTCACTAGGGTGAGATTTCTCCAGCTTCTTTATGTGGGCATTCAGTGCTATGAATTTCCCTCTTAGCACTGCTTTCATGGTATCCCATAAGTTTGTGTATGTAGTGTATTCATTTTCATTGATCTCTAGGAAGTCTTTAATTTCTTTCTTTATTTCTTCCTTAACCCATTGGTGATTCAGTTGAGCATTATTCAGTTTCCTTGAGATTGTAGGATTTCTGTAGTTTTTTGTTGTTGAAATCTAACTTTAAACCATGGTGGTCTGATAGAACACAGGAGGTTATTCCAATTGTTTTCTATCTTTTGAGATTTGCTTTGTGGCCAAGTATGTGGTTGATTTTAGAGAAGGTTCCATGGGGTGCTGAGAAGAAGGTATATTCTTTTTTGTTTGGGTGGAATGTTCCATAGATATCAATTAAGTCCATAACATCAGTTAAGTCCATTATGTCTCTGTTAAGTTTCAATTTGGCCGATCTGTCCAGAGGTGAAAGTGGGGTGTTGAAGTCTCCCACTATTAATGTGTGGGGTTTTATGTGTGATTTAAGCTTTAGTAATGTTTCTTTTACATATGTGGGTGCCCTTGTGTTTGGGGCATAAATGTTCAGAATTGAGACTTCATCTTGGTGGATCTTTCCTGCAATGACTATGTAATGTCCTTCATCATCTCTTTTGATTGATTTTAATTTGAAGTCTATTTTGCTGGATTTTAAGATGGCTACACCATCTTGCTTCTTAAGACCATTTGATTGGAAAATCTTTTCCCAGCATTTTATTCTTAGGAGGTGTCTATCTTTGAATTTGAGGTGGATTTCTTGTATGCAGCAGAAAGATGGGTCCTGTTTTCATATCCATTCTGTTAGTCTGTGTCTTTTTATAGGTGAATTAAGTCCATAGATATTAATGGATATTAATCACCAGTGATTGTTCATTCCTGTTATTATTTTTATTTTTTGTGGTAGTGTGTTTGTACTTCTCTTCTTTGGGTTTTACTGCTGTGGTGTTATCTATTGCCTGTGTTTTCATGGGTGTATCTGCCTTTCTTAGTTTGGATTTTTCTTTCTAGTGCTTTCTGTAGGGCTGGGTTTGTGAATAAGTATTGTTTAAATTTGGTTTTGTCTTGGAAGGTCCTGTTCACTCCATCTATGAGGATTGAAATTTTTCCTGGGTATATTAGTCTAGGCTGGCATCTATGGTCTCTTAGTGTCTGCATTATATCTGTCCAGGTCCTTATGGCTTTCAAAGTCTCCATCGAGAATTCGGGTGTTATTCTGATGGGTTTGCCTTTATAAGTCACTTGGCCTTTTTCCTTTGCTTCCCTTAATATTCTTTCTTTATTCTGTATGGTCAGTTGTTTAATTATTATGTGGTGAGGGGACTTTCATGGAGTGTCTAGTCTGTTTGGTGTTCTATAGACTTCTTGTATCTTCATAGGCATTTCCTTCTTTAAATTGGGAAAGTTTTCTTCTATGATCTTGTTAAATATATTTGCTGTGCCTTTGATTTGATATTCTTCTCCTTCCTCTATCCCTATTATTTGTAGGTTTGGTCTTTTCATGGTGTCCCAAATGTCTTGGACATTTTTGGTCACGACTTTGTTGGTTTTAGTGTTTTCTTTGACTGATGAATCTATTTCTTCTACTGTATCTTCAACACCATAGATCCTCTCTTCCATCTCTTGCATTCTGTTGGTTATACTTGCATCTGAAGTTCCTGTTTGTTTATTCAGATTTTCTGTTTCCAACATTCTTTCTGCTAGTGTCTTCTTCATTTTTTCTGTTTCCCTCTTCAGGTCTTGGATTGTTTCCCTTGCTTTTTAATACTTTTCTTTCAGGGACTTATTGTTTTCTTCTGCTTTAATTGTCCTTTCCTCTAGTTTTTTTTTTATAGCATTCTTCCCATTTTTTGTTTGTCTGTTCCTCTACTTTTTTTTTTTATTCTTCTATATAAGGTTCTAGCCTCTTCATGATGTTACTTATAAGGTTGTTTTCTTCTTCTTCCCTTCTGTGATGTTCAGGTCTAGCTGTTGGAGAAGGGCTAGGTTCTGGTGATGCTGTATTGCTCTTTATTTTGTTGTATGTACTTCTTCTGCCTTGATGTCTTCCCATCTCCTCTTGGGTTTGTTCTTGGTCTTATCAGTGTTTTTGGTCCAGAGAGAGATGACAGATTTAGGGAGCCTCTCTCTAGTGCAGATGGAAGCTCTGGGCCAGATGAGAGTGCTGGCTGGATAGGAGCTGTGTGGCTGGATCTGAGTCTTGGGAAGTCCCTGGTGTCTCCTTATTTTGTCCAGATGGGAGCTCCTCTTGTCCAGATGGGAGTTCCTCTGGTCTCTGGTCCAGATGGGAGTTCCAGGGCAAGGTGGAAGCTTGGGGCTCATCTCTGATTCTCAGGAAGTGGCTGGGGTCTCCAGCAGATGGGTGTGGAGACTGCAGTGTCTGTCCTCAGTCTTGGAAAAGGGGAGCCTTCCTGCAGGGCCCACCAATTGGCAGGAAACTGTAGCCAAGTTGGTCAGGTCCTCCCGGGATGGCCTGTGTCCAGCAGTGGGACCCAGGGGCAGTTGCCTCTCTGGCTATAACCCCAGACACTCACCTCTGGTCCAGATGGGAGTTCCAGGGAGGACAGGATCTGGGGGTTGGTCTCTGAGTCTCAGGAAGTGGCTGGGGTCTTGGGCAAATGGGTGTGGGTGCAGGGTGTGGAGACTACAGTGTCTGCCTACAGTCTTGGAAAAGGGGAGCCTTCCCGCAGTGCCTGCAGATTGGCAGGAAACTGGGCCAAGTTGGTCAAGTCCTCCCAGGGTGGCGTGTGTCCAGTGGTGGGACCCAGGCACAGTTGCCTCTCCAACTATAACCCAGGCACTAACCTCTGGTCCAGCACAATTCACGTTCTTACACTCCCTCCTCTTTCTCACCAATTGGATTCCTGGAAGTCCACATGGGGCCTGGCCGAGGATCTCTGCATCCACTTCCATCAGTTATTGGATGAGAGTACTAGCATGATAGCCAGGGTGTTTGGCCATCCAATCACAAGACTAGGTCAGATCAGGCTTTCTCTCGACCATTGCCAGTAGTCTACAATGGAGGTATCATTGTGGATTTCTGGGGACCTCTCTAGCAGTTTGCTTCTTCCTGTTCTCATGTTGTCTTCATTTATCATGGCCTGTTATTCCTTGTTCTTCCTTTCTGTTCTTGATTCACCTGGGACCTCCTACTCACCTAAGCTCTTTTTCCCTCGAACCTTGCCCTTCATTACCCCTACTCACATCCAGGTTGGTCATGTAGATCTCATCTATTTTTCTGTCATTACGTGGTCTCTGTGTCTTTCTTAGGGTCCTATTTTCTAGGTAGCCTCCCTGAAGTTGTGAGTAGCAGTCTAGTCCTCTTTGTTGTACATTTAGTTTCCTCCTGTGAGTGAGTACATACCATGTTTGTCTTTCTGAGTCCAGGTTACCTCACTCAGGATGATTTTTTTCTAGATCTATCCATTTGCCTGCAAACTTCATGATGTCATTGTTTTTCTCTGCTGAGTAGTACTCCATTGTGTATATGTATCATATTTTCTTTATCCATTCTTCAGTTGAAGGGCATCTAGGTTGTTTCCAGGTTCTGGCTATTACAAACAAAGCTGATACAAACATAGCTGAGCAAATGCCCTTGTGGTATGATTGAGCATTCCTTGGGTATATGCCCAAGAGTGGTGTAGCTGGGTCTTGGTGTACATGGATTCCCAATTTTCTAAGAAAGTGCCATATTGATTCCAAAGTGGCTGTATAAGCTTGCATTCCCACCAGCAGTGGAGGAGAGTTCCCCTTGCTTCACATCCTCTTCAGCATAAGCTGTGTTCAGTGTTTTTTGATGTTAGCCATTCTGGCAGGTGTAAGGTAGTATCTCAGAGTCATTTTGATTTGCATTTCCTGGATAATTAGAGATGTTGAGCAATTCCTTAAGTGTCTTTCAGCCATCACATTTCCTATCAATAGTTGATCAATTTTATCATTATCTTCTTCTAAACAGCCTGGCAGATGTGTATGGGATCAGATGTGTCTCATATATAAAGGATTATTCTTATTTGTGATTATTTTTATAACTGAATAAATAAATTTAATTCTGACTCATCAGTAATAAATTCAGCAGTTTCAATGTGTAAAACAAATCTTTCTGGATACTGAAAGTCAGTAACTATGTTAACTGGTTCTGTAAAATTCATTAATACCATCAGAATAGCATGGAATTCTGACTTTTGGACAGAATCATAGGACTTTGAGACAATTTACTTAAATTTTCTGATTTGTAACCTGCCTTTTCTGATTTATTTGCATCAGTACAGAAGGCAGGGACTCTAGATATTGGTGTTCCCTGTACAATGTGAAGAAAGATCCAGTTATTTCTCTTTATAAATTGATTTCTCTTGCTCTTAGGATATTTGTTGTTAACCTCTTCCAAAAAAATATTGCAAGCTCTTCACCAAGGTTCACTTTCTGCCCATAATTTTTCAATTTCATTATTAGTAAAATGTACTACAATTTATGCTGGTTGTATTTCTGCTAATTGATAAAGTTTCAACTTTCCTTTTAGAATCAACTAAGAGAAATTTTCCACAGAAGTTTTTAATTTTTTTCTTTGTTCATAGGGTAAAAATATCCATTCTAAGATAATATATCCCCTCTATATTAATATTCTTGTAGGAAAATGCATAAAATAACCAGAATATAATTAAGCTCTGGATCCAAATGATCTATGTTTGCAACCTGTAATTTTTTTCAACCAAAACCAAATCTCCCTCTACTTCAGCTGATAATTCCCTTATGCTATTCAAGTTGTTCTGGTCACCATTTAAGGTTTTGAAAAAAATAATCAGTTCTTCATTTTCTACTCCAATAGTGGGCCATAGATAGGAAATATCTCTTAGTAATCTTTGAATATCGCTAAGTGTCCACAATCACTCTCTCTGAATTTGCACTCTTTGATATCTAATTTTTTGTATACCTATTCTATGTTCTCAATAATTAATAGAATCTCCTCATTGTACTTTTTCAGAAGCAATTTGTAATATCCAACAAAGCAAAATTTGTTTAAACTTTCTTTTTAAGGTATCTCCATTTAAATCAGCTAGTAAGATATCATCCATGTAATGATAAACTCTAGATTGAGGAAATTGATTACCTATAATTTCCAACAGCTGATGTGCAAAATATTGGCACAGGGTGGGGCTATTTAACTTTCCCTTTGGGAGAACCTTATATTGATACCTCTTAACAGGCTGGGAATTATTATAAGCAGCATCATGAAGGCAAGTATTTCTCTGTGTTTTTCCTGTAAAGGTATAGTGAAGAAACAATCCTTTAAATTGGTAACAATAAGAAGGCATTCTTTAGGTAACAGAGAAAGCAAAGCAATTCCAGACTATAGAGAGTCCATTGGCTGAATCACCTTGTTAACAGCTTAGATCTGTTACCATACTCCATTTTCCAGATTTCTTCTTAATAACAATTACAGGAGAATTTCAAGGGCTGGTTGATTCTTGAGCATACTGTGCATTTAGCTGATGCTATACCAGGTGTTCTAAAATCTGTAAGTTTTCTGATGTCAAAGGCCAATGCCCAACCCAGACCAGTTTGTCCATCAACCACTTTAAAGTTATGGCTGTTGGTGTGTTAGAAAATCAGCACCTGCTGTGCCCTGTTCCTATAAATCCTGAATGGGCAGTGACTGTTTTTTTTTATAATACCTTCTAATATTTTCTTCAGAAACATATGTTAGCTTGTGGTTTGTTTCTGATGTTGGAGAAATGTTAATCTGGACATTCCATTGGTGTAACAAATCACATACTCACAAAATCATTGCAATATTAGCCACATATGACTTTAATTTTCCCCTCTGTCTTTCTGGCCCTATACTCTTGACCCATTTCATGCTCTGTTTTACCTGAAATAATGTTCTAATCCCTAAAAGTTAAAATTTACCTCCTTAAGAGGCCCATTTTTAATGCCAAAGTTCTGGTCTATTATTGTCACATCTGTGCCTATGTCTATAAGACCTTCAATGACAATGTCATTTTTTATTTTGGTCATTATTCATTTGTAGAAGTTTGCCAGTATATTCACTTTATGGTTTCTCCTGATTTTTTTATTCTCTCTTCTATAGCTGTTCTATCATCTAGAGCAATATGGTTTCTTATAATAGGCATTTGTTTCTTTAATTGCTCTGGGAAGGAGTTTCCTCTATGGTGACAGGAAATGACTGAACTGAATTTGACGGGTACCTAGGAGAAGCTCATCAATGCATTTGTCAATGGCAAAAGGTTACCTTGACTGTCCCTTGTTGATCTACATTCATTAATCTAATGTCTGCCTTTGCCATGCCTTCTGCATGCTCTAGAAGGGAGGGGTGTTCTGTTGGGTTTGTTCTTAGGAAAAAACATTGTTTCTAGGAATGCCTTGTTTACAATCACTTTTTAGGTGACCTTGTTCATCACAATTGAAACACTTGTTATTTGATTTTTCTTCAAACCTCTGAAAATCACCTCTGCTAACCAAGCATCAACATGGTTATGAGATTCAATATTGATTCATTCTCTGATCCACCCCTCTAAGGGAGCTGATCTTGCCTTTAAGGGTCTAATTACCCTTTCACATTGTGCATTAGCATTTTCAAAAGCCAGATATTCAGTTATTATTTGTCTATCTTCTGAATTTGGTATCATCTATTTACTGCTGAAGTCAATCTTTGTAAGAAATCAGTGAAGATTTCTTTTGTGACCTGAGTAACTTTAGTAAATGACTCAGTTTTCTTTTATACTTCTTCAATTCTGTTCCAAGCATTCAAGACTGCTGTGGGCACAAAGCCAGGGTGTGGTAATCACATAGAAATTTCCTTTCTCATTAGGATAATCTCTCTCTCCACAAAGTTGGTCTTGAGAGATATTTATACTTTCAGCCCTACTTCCTTTTTCAATGGTCTTAGCCTCATCTTTCCTCCATGTCCTCCATTGGAACTAAGGATCAAGTTCCCATACTGCTATAACTAAATCTCTTCAGTCTTGGGGGGTAATCCTAGTATAAATTGACCAGATTAACATCTACTTCACAAAAGGTGAATGTATGCCATATGAGATTATTGCTTCCTTGAATTGACACATTTCTAACATTTGCACAGGGGTCCAGTCAGCTCTTAAACAGCCTTGAGGATAGCTATCATTTTCAACTTCCTGTAAGGTTACTAGATAAAATAAGGTTGGATGTTTGAAAACTTTAGACTGTTCTCTGTAACCTTAAAATGCAATGTTGAGATTGGTTCTCCCTGTGTTTGAGTCTGAATATCTCCATGATTTGTTTTAATAAGTTTTTCTAAAACTTTTATCTTGGCACTCATCTCAACCAACTTTTTAATGATAAAACAAAAGTTATCAAACAAATAATATTTATAATTGACACTATATAAATCCCACTAAACTAATTATTCTCTCATTTAATTGTTCGATTTTCTAACAGTACACCATGTAACCATACAGAGGCCTAATTCTCTCCATCATAATAGTGTTTCCTTTTTTTCTTTCCTTTTTTTTTGAGACAAGATTTCTCCATGTAGCTTTGTTGCCTGTCCTGGAACTCTCTCTGTAGACCAGGCTGGCCTCAAACTCACAGAGATCCACCTGCCTCTGCCTCCTGTGTGCTGGGATTAAAGGCATGCGCCACCACCACTTGTATTTCCTATTTTTTAATGTGGGGAAAATAACTCTCTGTTTTAACTAATTCCTCCCTTTAAGAATTTCGAATTGTCTCAGCAAATCTGCCAATAATGATTATTCAAATATAGGCTGAGTGCTTCTGTGTAGAACCTTGAGGGGGTTTCATGGCAGTTACCTTGTGTGGTAGCATCCTGCGGAGGGTTTCCAGAGAGAGCCCACAACCCACTGGGAGAGAAAAAGACAAAGAGCCAGCTATCTACATAAGGAAATGTGTGAAAGTGGCTAACTCCTGCAGTTTTTGGAGCCCAAAAGCCTATACAGTTAGTTGCAGATAGGCTGCAACAGAAACTTAGCTGGTGGGATAGTGATTCCAGTGGCATGCAGCTCTGGGTGCAAAGTCACAGCAAGCAGCTTTTTCATGAATGTACACCCCAAAAGTTGAACACCAGATGTAGCATGAATCCTAATTAGTCTTAAAATTAAAAACCCAGAGTCAAACATAGGGGTAAATGCTGAAAGATCAGAGAGACAAAAGTGTAAGCCACAAAGGTGCCTGTCACCTCCTGCCTTATATTCCTCTTTCCACCCAGGCATATCACTTCCTGTCTCAACCTCTTTAGTGTTGGGATTAAAGGCTAGATATCCCAAGTGCTGGAATCAAAGGTATATGTGTGACCACTAACTGGCTATGTTTCTCTTTTAGAATGGATCAATCTTGTGTAGACCATGGTGGCCTCAAACTCACAGAGATCCACCTGCCTCTGCCTCCTGAGTGCTGGGATTAAAGGAATGTACCACCACTGACTGGCCTCTATGACTGGCTAGTTGATTAGCTCCACATTCTGATCTTCAGACAAGCCTTATTTTTTAGACTACAAATTAAATATCACCACAGATGATATTGAATGTAACAAATGGATAGATTCTCTTTTCTAATACAATCTATTAGTCTGTCTCTTTTTACTAGGGGAATTCAGATGATTAACCTTATCCAGCACTGGGCCCACAATCAGAATCACTAGTTTTCTGATCTGGAACCACAGGGAAACCTGAAAAACCTAGGTCACTTCTAGAAACTCCCAAAGTTCAGTACAGAGGATGCTTTAAGCCTTTTGAAGATTTACTATTAGGCTTGGAATTTGTACCTACACCTAGCCAAGCTAAGAACATTTCTGACACCTCCTTTGCACACCAACACAGAATGGTCCTAAGACCAAAACTCCAAATCATTCAGCTGGACAACAACGTCACAAGTTGTGGTACTAGCAATCAAGATCCAAACAACTCAAGAGATGTTAGATGGGATAATTGCACCCAGAAACACTACCATTGTCCTAAACCTAGATGCCTAAGCCCAGTTGGGAAATAGCAAACAATAAATAGCCAATACAGTATATTTCCCCTAGAAATTAGCATTCCTACTGTAATGTTCTCTTAGAAAAGCAACCTAGCAAATTCATGGGTATGGGAATTTAGCAGATTTAGGAATTCCAAACAGCAATTATAAATATGTCCAAAGAATTCAAAGCAGATATGAACAAATGACTGGTAGATGAATAGGAGAGTGGATTTGGGTGACCTACAAGAAGTTCTGATGTCAGTTCATGGTAGGTTTCTATTTTATTCTTTGAGACAGCATCTCCACTCAGCCTGGAGCTCATTAATTCTTCTAGGGTGGCTAAAAAGTCTTCTAATGTTTAACTCTTTAGTAGGAAGATCATAGGTATTCATTGATGTACTCAGCCTTTTATATCAGTTCTGGGAAATCATATGATTTATACTCCAAGTCTCATGTTTGCAGAGCAAGTCCTTTACCAACTAAGCTGTCTCTACAGCCCACCCACTTCTGTACTTATTTTTCAGAGTTTGAAGACTATGGAATCACATTACTCATTTTTTTCCAAAATTAAGATAGTTAATCTATTTTGGTGAAAATGTTTTAAATTTATTTTTCCTCATTTATCAGCTTTAGAAATGGCACAGTACTAGTTCACTCCTCCTCATGGAAGATGAGGAAATTAGCACATTTACAGTTCCTCCTACACCATCTACCCCCACACCTCCTGGTGTTTGAAGCATCAATTGAGTCCTTTTTTTCCCAAAGCAAATAATTGTTAAATTATTTTTATCAGATGACTATTTTTTTTTAAGAATAAAGCTTGCAATATGGTTGGTAATGTCAATTTAAAAATGCAATTGTATTTTTAAATGGTATCTTTATGAATATTCTTCATATGCAAATTTCTAAGCTTTCTATGATTGCTTTCATTTTTAAATTCAAGTATGAAGTGTTGCTTTTTTGTTTTTTCTTCCTATGTAATGAGCCAGTGGCAACAAAGCTCTTCTGTGTTTTTCTCTTTGCAGTATCTTTGTTTCACATCAATATGTAACAACAATCTAGCCAGGTGTCAGGGGCCTGTGAGGTGTTCAATCCCTAGAAATTTCTGGTGGAAGAATGAAACAAACTCCAGGAAGTTGTCTTCTGACATACACATGTGTGACTAGGCAAGAATACTCATAAACACACACACACACACACACACACACACACACACACACACACACACACCTCACAGTGAGAAAAAGGGGGCAGAAGAAGAAGAGGAAAAGGAAGAAGAGGAAGGAGAAGAAGAATCATTAATTAAAGTAAAATGAACAAGATTTAATTTCTCAATTTTTTTCTATAAAGGTACACAATGTTGCAGTGATATGTTGTGTACCCTAATAGGCTTACATGAGGATCAGAGGACAGAGCCAGCCACTAGATTAGACGTAGACATCAGGCACACACCCTTAATCCTAACACTTGGAAGGCAGAGATCCATTGGGATTTCTGTGAGTTCAAGCCCACACTTGAAACAGAGCTAGACAGTGGTGATACACAACTTTAAGCCCAGAACTGGGAAGTACATATGCCTTTAATCTCAGGAAGTGATGTCTGGGCAGAGAAAAGTATATAATGCATGAGGAAACAGGAAGTCATTCTCTTGAGGCTGAAGGTTTTGTAGAGGTAAGAACATGGCTGGCTTGTTCTATTTCTCTAATCTATCAGCTTTGACCCTAATATCTGGCTTCCTGGAAAGAAGGAAGGAAGGAAGGAAAGAAGGAAGGAAGGAAGGAAGGAAGGAAGGAAGGAAGGAAGGAAGGAAAGAAAGATAGCTAGGCAGCCAGCCAGCCAGATAGATAGTGCATGACACAGCATATTCGTGGAGCACAGAGAATTTGTATGAGCCAACAGTTCTCTGTTTCTGTCATGTGGGTCAGGGTTGGCAGCAAGTGCCTTACTCACTGAGCCACCTCACCATCCCTTCCAACATCAAAAGTTTAACCTAACACTGTGCAGTCTGGGTCAGTCAACTCTATGATCATGTTCTCTTGATACATAAACTCCATCAGTTCATTCATATAAATACATTACATATGTGTGTGTGTGTTGACATGTTAATATGTATATATACGTATATACATATATATGTAATATATATATACATATATATATGCATATATATATGTATATATATATAATTTATTAGCCTTTGTTTTGCATATTTCTGAAATAGTAGAGGTTGAAAAACTGGGTACATTGGCAACATGCTTGACTAACAAGCATAAGGATCTGAGTTCAGATCTCTAGAACCCACATAAAACCATAAGATGAGAAATGTATCCAGAACTATGGTGCTAGAAAAAGACAGAGATGCCTGCAGATCACTGGCCAGCCAGTATAGCTGAATTAGTGAGCTCCAGGTTCAGGGACAGAACCATTCTCATAAAATATGGTGGAGAATAGTGGACAAATTCATCTAATGTTGGCTTCTACTTTCAACCAACATATATGTGCACATGTGCAGAGATAAACATAAACACACTCAACAACATATATGTCACAAAAATGTATGCATGATACACATTCACACAAAAGAATATGTTAGGGGATATTATTTTAAGTTGTGTTACTTTCATTTATGTTGTATTTTTTAACTCTGTGAAGCTGTGTTACTGTGCCTGTCTAAAATACCTGATTGTCTAATAAAGAACTGAATAGCCAATAGCAAGCTAGGAGATAGGATAGGTGGGGCTGGCAGGCATAGAAAATATATAGAAGGAGAAATCTTGGAGAAAAAGAAGTAGTCAGAGAAGGAGGAGGACTACAGAGGCCAGCTATCCAGCCACCAAGCTACACAGCAAGCCATGGAATAAGAGAATAATTTACAAAAGTAAGAGAAAGAGAAAATCCCAGAGGCAAAAGGTAGACAGGATACGTTAAGGAAAGCTGGGAAGAAACAATCCAAGCTAAGGTCAGGCAAGTATAATTAAGAATAAGCCTCCATGTGTGATTTATTTGGGAGCTGAGTGGTGAGCCCCTCAAAAGAAAAAAAAAAAAAAAAAAAAAGAATAGGAGTAACTTCATGTTACATTTTAATCACCTTAAGTCAATGTGTGGTATAGTGGATTGAACCTAAGATCTTTCCCTTACCAATGAAGAACTTAAAAATGAATCATCATCACCCCAGGCCAGGTTATATCATTTCATAATGCATGTTTTTTTTTCCTTTTTAAAGATATTGGCAGGCCCTATGATTTATTAGTTACATTGTCTGCTCATCTCTATGCATAATTTTGGTCAAGGTGCTGCCCACCACCACTTGAGAATGTTCTTCTTGGCTTCTTTTACCACAGTATCACTTTAATACTTGTGACTGTGAAACAAAAGAGAATGCATAGATTTGTGGTACTCTGTTACTTCTACATATTTGATCATAAGTGTTACCAAAATAACTATATGTTACAGTATTGTGGAACCTGTAACAGGCAGTCCTAGTGGGAGGCATGAGGTCACTAAGCTATGTTCTCACCACAGCAATAAACCCCAAAGAAGAGAAGTACAGACACACTACCACCAAAAAATAAAAATAATAACAGGAATGAACAATCACTGGTCATTAATATCCATTAATATCGATGGACTTAATTCACCTATAAAAGACACAGACTAACAGAATGGATACGAAAACAGGACCCATCTTTCTGCTGCATACAAGAAACACACCTCAAATTCAAAGATAGACACCTCCTAAGAATAAAATGCTGGGAAAAGATTTTCCAATCAAATGGTCTTAAGAAGTAAGCTGGTATAGCCATTCTAATATCCAGCAAAATAGACTTCAAATTAAAATCAATCAAAAGAGATGATGAAGGACATTACATAGTCATTGCAGGAAAGATCCACCAAGATGAAGTCTCAATTCTGAACATTTATGCCCCAAACACAAGGGCACCCACATATGTAAAAGAAACATTACTAAAGCTTAAATCACACATAAAACCCCACCCATTAATAGTGGGAGACTTCAAAACCCCACTTTCACCTCTGGACAGATCGGCCAAATTGAAACTTAACAGAGACATAATGGACTTAACTGATGTTATGACTCAAATGGACTTAATCAATATTTATAGAACATTCCACCTGAACAAAAAAGAATATACCTTCTTCTCAGCACCTCACCTGGTGTCTTAGTTTGATTTTCTATTTCTGTGATGAAACACCATGACAAAAGCAAAGTTGGGAAGGAAATAGTTTTGTTGTTGTTGTTTTGTTTTTTGGGTTTTTTTGTTTGGTTGGTTTTTTTTTTTTGTTTGTTTTGTTTTTTTGGCTTACACCTCCACATCACAGTTTATCATCGAAGGAAGTCAGGACAGGAACTTAAGCAGTTTGAACCTGAGGCAAGAACTCAGGCTAAGGCCATGGAGGAGTGCTGTTTACTGGCTTGCTCCACCTGACTTACTCAGCCTATTTTCCTACAAAACCCAGGAACACTAGCACAGGTGTGACACCACCCATAATGGGCTGACTCTTTTCTTCTTGACTGAAATGAATGGCTAAAAAAATGAAACTTTAAGTTGCAGGCCCCCTCCTGAATAGACCACTTGGCTATCATCATCCTCCCTCCTTGAAGATGTGAAAATATGTCCACATTTCAAGAACTAGAGAAGTAGTAGCTTCTAGGGACAAAGAACCAGGGAATGTGCAATATAGAAAGCCTTGTACCACATTAGTGTTTGAGACATTATAGACCATGACAAAGGTATCTTTGCCCAGTGTTGTGTCAAGCACAAGGCTTGATATTGTGTTATTGGCTAGGAGCAATATTTTCATGACCCGGGTGAATTATAACACAGAAAAATAATGGGTGAATTTATTGTTGAGAAGCAGTCAATTAATTACAGATAGAGTTTGGCAATAATATATCATTATCAATGGTAATAACGGGCTATATGGTTGGTGATTTTTCTATTTAAATGGACATGACCAGAAAATGTAGTACTGGTGTGGAAGCCATTGCTTAGTACACACAAAGAGGACACTATGAGGTGGAATTACAATGGGACCCACTATATAACTATGCATAAAGCTACATATTCATTAGCTTCAGTAGAATATGAAAAGAAGCTCAAACTTAGACATCTTGATTTTATTCTACTGCAGTATTTGTTAAATGAATTGTGTATCAGCTTTGTTGACATTTTTTAAAAAGTGTCCAAATCCCACCAGTACTGATCTCTTTTCCAGTACAAGCCAATTGTGTTGATGAAGATTTTAAAGGAGAAAATAAATAAAAAAATTACCTCTGGTTTTATTCAGTTGAAGATGGCATATACTATCTTGCATGAAGTGAGGTTTGCAATTTGTACATTCAGACAATAAATCCTATTCAGTTATATTTTGGTCCTTTAAGAATGCCCACCTGATAATAAATTCACAGAATTTACTGTCTTTGTTTCTAGCATTATTCCTTCAAACTAGGGATGTTACTTATTTTTTTAAACCTGTGTATGCATTAGTTCTCAAGTTCTTGTGAGGGGAAAAGCCTGGACAAAGCAACTTGAGAGGTGTGTGCTGATGATCTCCTGGTTTTCTCCCTTTCATTTGGATACCTGTGTGTGAAATGGTGCCACCCATATTTAGGGTGGGTCTTCCCACATCATTTATCCCAATCTAGAAACTTCTGTGCAGACATACTTGTGCTTAGGTGCCTTGTCCCTTATGTGATTCTAGATCCTGTCAAGTTCACAATCAAAATTAACCATAATGCCCTGTCCTCACACTCTGCATTATACCCAATTAAGATTAAAAGCTGTATTTCTACTGAACATTTAGTTGCTGTTTTGGGCGTATAGTGAACCATTCACTCAGATTCTCAGAAGTGTAATGTTCATAAAACATATCTAATCATTGCTATCATTGCCAACAATTACCTTAAGCTAAGTGAATTTAATAAAAATCTGATTTTGGAAGAGAGGTGTATATTAACTGTGGTCACACTAATCTTCAGTAACCTATAATTCAGAATCATTTCACATACTGCTTACAGAAATGCTTTATGTCCCTCTTTTTCTGTGAAAGTTCAATAAGATTTAGCTCATACTAAAAATAAATCTCTAGCCATTTAGAAGTTGGATATAGTGCCAGAAGATTGTTGCTATCATTTGCAAAGTTTTCAGAGATTTTACTAATATCACTGAGCTATGTGTGAGCATCCACTCTGCCAGCCATTGATTTGTTTTATCTCATTTTTCCTTATTGTGCTTAAAATTGTGCTTGAGGAAATGGCCAAGAAAAGGAACTAGAACTTGTGAACACAGATGTTGCCTCATGTGTTTTCTGACCTATAAGCAATTTTCTGACATATTTCATACTTACAAAACGAACAACAAATAATGAACTATTATGCAAGAATGAAGCAAATGGGCTGAGGAGATGTGTCAGTCAAGGTACACTGCTCACCACATAAATATAAACACATATTAGAATGCCAGATGTGGTGGCGTGTGCTTTTAATCACAGAGCTGAGAAAGTGCAGATATGTGGAACACTGTGCTGTGGATATCGCTCTGTATAAATAAAATGCTGATTGGCGAGTATCCAGGCAGGAAGTATAGGTGGGACAAGCAGAGAAGAGAATTCTGGGAATAGGAAGGCAGAAGGAGAGATACTGCAAGCTGCCGCCATGAGAAGAAAGAGGTAAGGTACTGGTAAGCCACGAGCCACATGGCAAAGTATAGATTAATAGAAGTGGGTTAATTTAAGATAGAAGAAGTAGATAACAAGAAGCCTGCCATGGCCATGCAGTTTCTAAACAATGTAAGTTTCTGTGTATTTACTCGGTTGGTTCTGAGTGACTGTGGGACTGGAGGGTGAGAGAGATTTGTCCTGACTGTGGACCAGGCAGGAAAACTCTAACTACAAATGGCACCCAATGTGTTGGCAAGAGTTTCCACCTAAAACCTGAGAAAAAAGATTCTAAAACAGAGCTAAAAACAGCTTCCTAGGTGTCTCTCTCAAGATAGCGGCAGCCTGCCAGTTTGAGCTACTATGGCGGGTTCCTGGCCTGTGTGTCAGACAAGCAGTGCGGCGGGAATGAGGAATCTACAAGCAACACTTTACTCTGCTGTGTGGTGGATTTAGCCTTTGCTGGTTAAAAGAAAAAAGTTTCTGGGCTATGTGCTGCTTTGATAGAACTGCTTCTGATATTTGATGGTACACATTGCTCCAGACCCAGAGCTGGTGGTAAACTGTACCACTGCCATGTTGGGAAGCTGAGGTGGGCAGAGCCAGCAGTCACTGGCATTTCAGTCTTACAAAGATGGATATTACACAGAGAATCTGGTTTGTGTTGTCTTTGGGATTTTTAACTGCAGAAAAAGATTTGATTGTAAAAGCTGCTGAGTTAAACAAATATGTTTTAAAGACACCTTGAATTCAAAATTTGGATATAAGGATATGTTGCTTTTTGTTTCCACAGAAAGCCAGAGGCTGTGGATTTGTTCCACATTAAGATACATCAGGTTTGATCAGCCAAGACCACCTGAACGGGCTCTGATGACACAATGGTCCAGATGATCCAACATCCAGAATGGGTTCAAGGCAACTGGCTCAGAGGTTTACCCTCACGGACTACTCCATAATCCTAAAATTTCCTTTGTGTCCCCATAAGATACAGCGCCCCCCCCCCTCCAGCAGGAAGTAGTAAGAGAAACTACGCCCCCATTCCCAAAATTATCAAGCTGGCTTTGGAGATGGAATTATCTCACTCCTTCTCTAACCCCAGACATACTGCTAAAGGTTAAGAGATTCTTATGTCCCAAATCAGGAGAGCCCTCTGGTGTGGGACAAAAAACAAAAAAATAAAACAAAAAAACAAACAAAGAAACAAACAAACAAAAAACAGCATTTTTATTTAAAGCAGGTTAGTTATGAATATGACCTCTTTCTAAAGAATAAAAGGGGATATGATATAGATATAATAGGAAGAAAGGGTAGATTAAGGAACTTTCTTCTAAAGAGCAACAACTTGTTTAAAATGTTTTACATTGGTGTAGATTTTAGTCTATTGATACAACTTAAAGTTAATTTTGTTATACTGTGTGTATATTTCTCCTCTTGCTTAATGTATTATGTTTGTACAGCTCATTTAAAATTGTAATGGATAATTAAAAATAGATTAATTAGTCATCTATGATAATCATACTCATAGCCATGTTAGTTAAGTCTTCTAGGTATACACAGAGATATTTCAGATAGATAAATAGTCTTCAAATACTCCAAAGACCTACAGAATATGACATTTAAATTATTTTTAAAAATTTAGACTTTCTGGACAGTGAGACATGTCTGCTCCTGGCAGCACCGATTTACTTCAGAGAGGAGGATTCGCATCGACGACATTTCATATAAAGTTTAACTTCACCTTGACAAAAATAGCCATTTGGGCAAGAAAATGTTCTTGCCTTGACTGCTTGATCAACTGGACATGCAGGACACATAGAAAGGTGACCACTGAACTTTGCTTGACAAAATGGTCCTTCAGGTTCCTACTTCACAGAGGAAACTGCCAGACATTCTACAGGACACTAAGAAAAGTGACCAAGAGACTCTAGCCCTGTGGGCTGAAGACAGATGCCTGAACTTTACAAAGGAACATTAGGTGACTGTCCAGACTGCCAGCTGTCTCTGTCTACCCTGCAAGAGTCCCAAAAGTTGCTTGCATCCTTCTTCCATTTCTCAGGTAATATTATATCCTTCTAAGGTCTTTGATGTAGTTGAAGACTAGATAATTATTATTTCCTCAGTTATGATAGAAGATAAGTTAGATATAAAAACCTTAGACTCACAAAGATAGATAGGATATCTTCCTTAATATTGTAACTGTAATTCTTGATTAATAATTATTTTGTTATATATAATTTTACTATATAAAAGTTAAAACCTTCCTTTTAAAAAAAAGAAAAGGGGAAGTGCTGTGGATATCGCTCTGTATAAATAAAATGCTGATTGGCCTGTAGCCAGGCAGGAAGTATAGGTGGGACAAGCAGAGAAGATAATTCTGGGAACAGGAAGGCAGAGGGAGAGATATTGCAAGCTGCCGCCATGAGAAGAAAGAGGTAAGGTACTGGAAAGCCACGAGCCATGTGGCAAAGTATAGATTAATAGAAATGGGTTAATTTAAGATAGAAGAAGTAGATAACAAGAAGCCTGCCACGGCCATACAGTTTCTAAACAATGTAAATTTCTGTGTGTTTACTTGGTTGGTTCTGAGTGACTTTGAGACTGGAGGGTGAAAGAGATTTGTCCTGACTGTGGACCAGGCAGGAAAACTCTAAATACATCACTGGGTCCTGTTGGCCACCAGGTCTAATGAAACTGGTAAGCCCTAGGCCATGAAGAGACATTGTCTCAAAAAGCAAGGTACATAGTACCTAAGGAAAGAGAGCTAAGGACATCCTCTTACTTCCACAAACATGGAAACATATGTGTATGTGTACCTCACATGTTCACTCCACATACATATGTACACAATCTTCATGCATGCTTCTAAACACTTGTACACCCTAAATCAATACAAAACAAGAACTTGTACATGCATAGGCATGCATTTATATCATTGCATGCATGTTCACCCCATGCATCTATATATATGTGAACATGTGCATATACATTTATATATACAAACATAAACATGTGCAAGCACACACACACGCAAACATGTACATACACACATATGCATGCATACCTATACACAATGTGCACCCATGTTCACATACCTACACACAAACATGTATATATACATATGCACACAAATATACATATATGTGTCTACATGTACACATACCTACTCATGTGTAACCCCATATATACATGCATACAGATAAGTATATATACAGGTGCTCATGCAGTTCCTTATACCTGTGCATCACATACACACATATAAATACACATACACCTATATGTGTACCCATTACACACATGTAAAAATATGAACACACAAATGTGCATACCTATACTTAAACATGCATATATATACATATGTACACTCAAACACATGCATCCACAAAGCATGTGCATATATATACACAAACATATACACACATGCAAATATGTGTATTCTGCACATAAACATGTGCAAACATGTATATATACACAAACACACACATACAAACATGTATAAATGCATAGACATGAATGTTCACCTCCTAATGCTTGTACTGATGTTGCACGAATTCCAATTGGTCCTAATAATAAAAACCCAAAGCCAGATAACAGGGTAAATGATGAAAGACCACAGAGGCACAACAGCCAGCCACTAAAGAGACTTCTTACCTCTATGGAATCCTCAGCCTGAAAAGAGAGCAAAATCTTGTCTTCATGAACCCTGAGACTAAAAAAGACTGAGTTCCTGTCTCCTCCCACCTTATATTCCTCCTAGCTATATCATTTCCTGTCTGTACTTCCCTAGCACTGAGATTAAAAGCGTGAGATCCCAAGTGATGGAATCAAAGGTGTGTGGCACCACTCCCTAGTTCTGTTTCTCTTTTAGACTGCATCAATCATGTGTAGCCCAGGCTGGCCTTGAACTCACAGAGATCCATCTGCCTCTGCCTCTGAGTGCTGGGTTTAAAGGTGTGTGCAACCACCGCCTGGCCTCTATGGCTAACTAGTGGCTTAGCTCCACACTCTGATCTTCAGGAAAACTTGTTTGTGTTAGATCACAAACAAAAGATCACCACATACACACTTATATATACATGAACACAAATATGTGCACACACACAAATTGGCACATGTACCTTTGGCAGTGATATGTCACTTAACCTTCAGTTGTTCTGCCCAGGGTCTATCACCTGCCTGGGGAGGATGCTCTACTGCTTTCTTTTGGACTTTTGAAAGAAACTGTTAGAAGATTCATCTGGGGACTTGTACTTACACCAGCAGCTCTTACTGGTTGTGATTTGGGGACCTCAGGTCCTTCTCCATACAGTCTGCCATGGTAGGACTGTTCTCTGTACATAGAGATCCCAAGACAAGCACTCTTTAAAAAAAAAAAAAAAAAAAAAAAGATGAGATGAGAAGATGAAAGGCTATAAAGGGGCCCATCTGTCCCCGTGCTTTTTGCAATCTTGGATTCAACAATTCACGCTCTTGCAGTCCCTCCTGTTTCTTGACAGTTGGACACCTGGAGCTCCACCTGGGGCCTGTCTGAGGATCTCTGCATCCACTTCCATCAGTTATTGGATGAGAGTTTCAAGACAATTGTTAGGGTGTTTAGTCATCACATGAATTATGAACCAATGGCTGTGGAGCCCCCAGCTAGATCAGGCCCTCTGGATAAGTGAGACAATTGAATAGCTTGATCTGTTTGGGAGGCACCCAGTCTGTGGGACCAGGACCTGTCCTTAGTGCATGAGCTGGCTGTTTGGAACCTTGGGTTTACACAGGGACACATGCTCAACCTGGAAGGAGGGGACATGACCTACCTGTACTGAATCTACCAGGTTTAAATGAATCCCCAGGGGTGTCTTGGTCCTGGAGGACATGGAAATGGAGGGGAGGGACTGGGAGGAAGGTGGGGGTATGGGTGGGGGGGGGAGGACAGGGGACCCCATGGCTGATGTATAAAATTAAAACACATAATAATAATAATAATAATAATAATAATAATAATAAGAAGAAGAAGAAGAAGAAGAAGAAGAAGAAGAAGAAAAGAAAAAAATAAATAAATAAATAAATAAATAAATAAATAAATAAATAAATAAATTAAGGAATTTGCCAGAAAGAGAAAAAAAAAGGGGGGGTCTGAAAAATGGTTTATTGACAATTTTGGTAAACAGTGTTGCTCAAGTACAGGAGCCAAGCCGGCCTACGTGCAAAACTGGAAACTAGATATTATCCCTGAACTGGAGGAGAGAAAAGTCACCAATCAAAATTCATCTATATAAATTGGACAGAATTTGTAGCTGATGGAGCCAAATTACTTCATACCCTTCCTGATGAAATCATGTACATCCTTTCTCCACTAAATATGCATGCAACTTATTCTCGGGATCCACAGAGTCACAGCATATTACAGCACTGTGCAACTTTAAGTTCAGGGAATATTTGTGTACCACATCTGCATTTCACTCTCCCACACAAAAGGATGTTCAGGGGTGTGGCCACTGTCTGATACCTGCATCCAAACAGGAGGAAAGGAAGAGACCACCGCTGAAGTCCTTCCAGCCACAGCTGCTAATCCCCTCAGCATGGGTGCAGGGTACTGCCCCTTTTCAAGAGTCTTTTCTCATGCTTTATTCTAAATGCCTCTTTCTGGTGTCCTGTTGAATAGGAATTCTACTTTTAAAGGCAGATTGTCTTTCATTCCATGAAAACAGCCTCAGTTTACTGCTGCATTGTTCCCTCAACCTGATTTTTGACTGCATATCTTTGATTGAAAAATAAAAAGAAAACCTAAATTTCTTGGGTTTTTTGTTTGTTTGTTTGTTTGTTTTGTTTTGTTTTGTTTTTTCATTTTAAAGCATGTATCTCCTTTATTCAAACAGAGGACACTGTCAACACTGTAACTCTTCTCAATTACATGGTGCCACTAGGAACCTTCCCAACTTCACATCTAGACATCTAGACACCTTCACATCTATTTGAAAACAGTCCTTCAGTTTGGGTTATGATTGCCTTGTGTATGGTGATATGCTATGACTCCATTGTTACACAGTCTGTTTGTTCTTCTTCTCTCTTCCTTCAGATTCCAGAATTTATTTCAGAGAGCGTAGAGAGGAACAGTCTGATCTTTTTATTCATTTTTAAAATCATTTATTAGTTGTTATCTAGTTAGTAATTACTTTGGGGACAAATACTTTTTTGACACTATGTTTGGATGACTAGACATGAGAAATAGTTATTTGTTCAACTTCTCACACCCTGGATATGTACATTGCCATAGCACTCTTGATTTTTCTGCAGTTGATTACTTGTACACAAAACCATCACAGGATTGCAATCTTCAACATTCCATCATATCAGGAGAAGGACTTAAAATGCCCCATCCCTCCCTGAGGATTGACAAACAGTTAACAGTTAATTGATCAGCAGGAGCTCTTATGCTGTTTCTACCTCTAAGACACTGAAGGCAGTTATTAGGGGCTGTAGTATGTTTGGTCAACATTTCCTCCAAAGTAATATATTCCATCCTACAAGGAAAACCCTAAATTCAGGAACTAAACAACTCAAAAGCCTCAGAAAATCCCTGAAACTCATGAGACTCACTAGCTTCCTCTTACTCTCAGACATATGTAAGCAGTAATGACTGTTGAAAGACACTCTCAGACTCTCTGAGCTGCCTGGAAGAAACACTCTCCAACCTATCATACTACATGCAAGTTGTACAATGAGATCAAGGATTTCAGCTTTGTGAGCCATGATCCATTCTAGGATAGGTTTTGCTGACTTAGCAGTCTTTGAGTCTTTTCTGCTCCCATAAAGTAACCCCAGTAAAATTCATTGTTTCACCAAGCTGGACTCTGGTAGTATCCATAATTTTTTTTTTTTTTTCCATAGGCTCCCTATCTTGGATGTGTAAATATTTGTTCATAGCTCTCCAGTAATAGTGTAATACAATAGGACAGAAAAACACTTTCTACCTTGGTGTAGCCTCTAGTTAACTACCTATGTTCTCATAAATAATCCTTTATCCATGGTCCTGTAGGCATGTTTAATGAAACTCCTGTTACCATAAAAAATAAAAGATAAAAAGAGATCAAAAATCCATAAAGCAGGAGACTAGATAGTAACAGAATCAGCAGTAGTTGGGTATGTAATAATAGAATGTGATAAGGGAGAAATACAATCAAAACTCATGGAGAACTATGAACTTACCTTTTTGAGAATAATGTAGTATGTAGATTTGTTCTTCAGAAACATTCCCAGTCAGCAAAGTCACAGCTTTGAAGAATCTCAGAGAGAAGCTGAACACTATGTCTTGTTAGATTCCACCAATTACAAGTGAGAAGAGCTGACATTTTAGTGAATAAGATTATACTTATATATTCCTACTATATATCTGTTACAAGGCTGTTGCTTATAATGAGGTATACAAATATGCATTCATGAATGTGGAAAAAAATGCAAAGGTAGCACAAGAATACAACCATTATACAAAGTTCTGAAAACCAGAAGCAACAATTCCTTCTTTCTTCCCCCAAGCATGAAAGGGCATCTTATTCCTAGGTATTGCTGGGAAGAATCATCATCTCAAACTTGTCCAATTACATAACATGCACATGTTTGCAATTAATTTTACTAATTTTTATCCATTCATGTGAGTGTGTATGTGGGGGAACTGTGCAAGTATCACAGTCCATTAGTGGAGTCAGAAGACAACCTTCGGTGCCCATGTTCACCTTGATTGCGACAAGTTCTCACATTTGCTGCTGCCAGCTTCCAGAATTCTCTTGTCTCTAGCTCTCTTCTCACCACGGGAGTTCTAGCTCTAAGGACTTAGACTACTGTGTCTTTCTTTTCCTAAATTGTGGGGATCCAAACTAACATCTTTATACTTGAACAACAAGTATTTTACAAGATAAACCATATCCCTATGCCAATATGTTTTAGTTTTAATTCTGAGAATTACAATATTAAATAATGTATTACCACATATACATAATGTACATGTGGAATTTGAAATATCTTAATTTTTAATATAATACTATTTTCCTATGCTATATAATTTTAATTATTTAATAGCACTGCTATTCAAGTCAGAGCCAAGAATGGAGTCAAAATATCTAATTCAATGCAATCCAAACAGAGAAAGGGAATTATGTACATATACTTGTATCTTGGCATCCACAATATCACTGACTTTTGATTTGGTTATCACACCAAATTGAGACTAACCATGTTAACCATCAGTGACTCTGATGAAGCCATATGAATACACAAGTCTGTTATGACTGCCTCCCTTCCTTAACAGAGGCTAAAAACAGAGTGCTGGGGGCATCACTGCATATGGTCAGGAGATTCTAAAAGCAAGTGCCAAGGAGAAGCCAGAATATCCCACATTGTACTCTTACCATCTGCTTACCAACTGACACCCTGGAGCTTGCCAGCATGTTGTTTTATTAATTTAAAATATCTTTATGCATTTCTATAACATTTTTAAATAGTGTAAAATGTCATTACAATAGAAATGTATCTGTAATATTACTATGTGAGCTCAAATTCACCTCAAATTTAAAAGGTCTTAGGGAGATGTGCCTGAATTTCCTCCATATATTGTATATTATCTAGAACTGCCAGCACTATGTTATCTAAATGTGTGCCTTCAGCAAGCCTCCATGTTTTTCATTTGGGTCATCTTCAAAGTTATATAAACAGAAGGAGAAAGAGAGATGGAAGAATGGTTATGACCATGCCCTTGCAGAGGACCAGAGGTGGTTTCCCAGCATCCACATTGGATAGCTCATAACTCCAGGTCCAGAGGATCTAACACCTCTTTCTGGCCTGTGTGAGCACTGTATACATGTTTACATATACATGCAAATACAAACACACACACACATACAGAATGAAAAATAAAATCTACAACATTGAATAAACACTAATTGTAATATTTAATACTCACCTCATTCTTTTCTTAGCCATGAGCTCATGAACAAACCATTGTTGCATTTTCCTAAGGTCCCCAGAAGTAAAATATTCATGGTGGCCTCACTTGTTCATATGCCAATAGATTTACCACCATCAATGGTGTTATATGTATGTGTGTGTGTGTGTGTGTGTGTGTGTGTGTGTGTGTGTGTGTGTGTGTGTGTGTGTGTTTATCATGCCAATGATGATTTGATTGTGAACTGTCCATATGGGCCCAAATGTTTTATCACTTGATTCCCCCACCAACTGGCAGTGCTGTCTAGGGGTTGTGTAACAAATAGAAGCTGGTGCCTTGTTGGAGAAAGTGAGTCATTGGAGGTGGGCCTTGTTTTATAGCCCAGTTCCATTTTCTGCTCCCTGAGTACAGATAGAATCAATGTGACTAGCTACATCACACTTTTGATGATGTACGGTCATTACTCACCATCATGTACTGTATGCCATCTAAATGTGAACCTGAAAAAAGTCCTTCCTTGCTTCAGTTGCTTCTTGTTGGATATTTCATTAGGACAATGAAAAAGTAGCTAATACAATAGCATCACATATTGTCTTAGCTAGGGTTTCTACTGCTGTAAAAGGACACCATGGCCCTGTAAGCTCTATACAGAAAAGCATTTAATTTCCACTGTGTGGTGGTTTGAATGAAAATGGCTCCCATAGTCCAATAGAGAATGGCATTATTAGGAAGTATGGTCTTGTTGAAGAAAGGGTATCACTGGAGATGGGCTTTTAGGTCTCAGATGCTCAAGCCATGCCCAATGTGTCAATTCCTGCTGCCTAGGGATCCAGATGTAGAACTCTCAGGTACCTCTTCAATACCAAGCTTGCCTGCATGCCACCATGATGATAACAGAATAAATCTCTGAACTATAAGTCAACCTACATTAAAAGTTATATTTATAAGAGTTGCTGTGGTCATGGTGTCTGTTCACAGAAAAAGAACTGTAACTGAGACCAGCCCCCAGCTCCCATCCAGACCAGAGCTCCCCCAGCCTGACCTCTCTGGGGTCATACCCAGAGAGGCCTGTACCTAGTTCCCATCCCTGGGCACGAGCTGTTCATGGGGAAGACCTACCCAACATCAGTTTCTGGCCATTGGGTGGGGCCCTTGGAAGGTTCCCCTTCTCTACACACCCTGCCCCCACATACATCTACCAGGGACCCCTGCCACTTCCTGAGACTTAGTGACCAGCCCCCAGTTCCCATCTGGCCCAGAGCACCCACCTGGCCCAGAGAACACCTATCTGCCCCAGAGAGGTCCCATCTGACCCAGAGAGTGCCCATCTGGCCCAGAGAAAATGTCAGAAAATGGAAAGCCCTCCCATGCTCATGGATAGGCAGGATTAACATAGTAAAAAATGGCAATCTTACCAAAAGCAATCTACAGATTCAATGCAATCCCCATCAAAATACCAACACAATTCTTCACAGACCTGGAAAGAATAATATTCAACTTCATATGGAAAAACAAAAAAACCCAGGATAGTCAAAAGAATCCTATAAAATAAAACAACCTCTGGATGTATCACGATCCCTAACCTCAAGCTCTACTATAGAGCTACAGTAATAAAAACATCTTGATACTGGCATAAAAACCGACATGTGCACCAATGGAATTGAATTGAAGACCCTGACATTAATCCGCACACCTATGAACATATAATTGTTGACAAAGAAGACAAAAATGTACAATGAATAAAAGAAAGCATCTTCAACAAATGGTGCTGGCATAACTGGATGTCAACATGTAGAAGGCTGCTAATAGATCCATATCTGTCACTGTATATAAAACTTAAGTCGAAATGGATCAAAGACCTCAACATAAATCCAGTTACTCTGAACCTGATAGAAGAGAAAGTAGGAAATAGTCTTGAATGCATTGGCACAGGAGATTCCTTCCTAAATATAACACCAGTAGCACAGATACTGAGAGAATCAATGGGACCTGTTGAAACTGAGAAGCTTTTGTAGAGCAAAGGACACGGTCAACAAGACAAAGCGACAGCCTAAAGAATGGGAAAAGATCTTCACCAACTCCACATCTGACAGAGGGCTGATATCCAGAATGTATAAAGAACTCAAGAAATGAGACTTCAAAATGCCCAACAGTCAAATTAAGAAATGGGTTATAGAGCTAAACAGAGAATTCTCAATAGTGGAGGCTCAAATGGCTGAAAGACATTTAAGGAATTGCTTAACATCCCTAATCATCAGTGAAATGCAAATCAAAATGACTCTGAGATACCACCTTACACCTGTCAGAATGGCTAATGTCAAAAACACTGAACAAAGCTTATATGGAGCAATGGGATCTCTCCTCCAATGTTAGTGGGAAAGCAAGCTTATACAGCCACTTTAGAAATCAATATGGCACTTTCTTAGAAAATTGGGAATCCATCTCCCCCAAGACCCAGCTATACCACTCTTGGGCATATACCCAAGGAGTGCTTATCATACCACAAGGTCACATGCTCAGCTATGTTCATAGTAGCATTGTTTGTAATAGCCAGAATGTGGAAACAACCTAGATGCTCTTCAATTGAAGAATGGATAAAGAAAATATGGTATATATACACAATGGAGTACTACTCAGCAGAGAAAAACAATGACATCATGAGATTTGCAGGCAAATGGATGGATCTAGAAAAAAATCATCCTGAGTGAGGTAACCCAGACTCAGAAGGACAAACATGGTATGTACTCACTCATAGGAGGATACTAGATGTAAAACAAAAATGACTAGACTGCTACTCACAACTTCAGGGAGGCTACCTCAAAAACCAGACCCTAAGAAAGACACAGAGATTGCCCAACAACAGAGAAATAGATGAGATCTACATGAACAAACTGGATGTGAGGAGGGATAATGAACGGCAAGGGTTGAGGGAAAGAAAGCTTAGGGGAACGGGAGAACCCAGCTGGATCAAGAACAGAGAGGGACAACAACGAAAAAGAGACCATGATAAATAAAGACCCCGTGGGAATAAGAAGCAGCAAAATGCTAGAGAGGTCCCCAGAAATCCACAAAGAGAGAAAGCCTGAACTACCTACTCTGGTGATTGGATGGCCAAACACCCTAACTGTCATGCTAGAACTCTCCTCCAATGACTGGTGGAAGCAAATGCACAGATTCACAGCCAGGCCCCAGGTGGAGCTCTAGGAGTCCAATTGGTGAGAAAGAGGAGGGATTGCATGAGCAAGAATTTTGAGACCATAATTGGAAAAAGCACAGGGCCAAATAGCCAAACTAGTGGAAACACATGAACTATGAACCAATAGCTGAGGATCCCCCAAAAGGATCAAGCCCTCTGGATAAGTGAGACAGTTGATTAACTTGACCAGTTTGGGAGGCCCCCAGGCAATGGGATTGTGACCTGTCCTCAGTGCATGAGTTGGCTGTTTGGAACCTGGGGCCTATGCAGGAACACTGTTTTCAGCCTGGGCGAAGGGGACTGAACCTTTCTGGATTGAATCTACCAGGCTAAGCTGAATCCCCGTGGGAGTCCTTACCCTGGAGAAGATAGGAATGGGGGGATGACCTGGGGGAAAGGGGGAGGGAAGGGCTGGATGAGGGAGATCAGGGGAATCCGTGGCCAATATATAAAATTAAATTAAATTATAAAATCATTTTTTTAAAAAAAGAACTGTAACTAAGACTGAAGTTGGTACTAAGGATTGGGATATTACTGTGATAGACCTGACCATTCTTTTATTTAGAGGATTATGGGCTTTGGGACATTGGATTAGAAAAGCAATTGGATGCTTTAAGTAAAACTTATTGGGCCAAACTAGTAAAAATGTGGAAGACCATGGTCATGAGGGTGATTTGAACTGTGGGGGCCTGACTCAAGAGGATTCAGGGGAGAAGATTATTAGTATGTAGCCTAGAGATCATTCTTGTGATAGCTTAGTGAAGAATGTGAGACTGTTCTTTTCCCTTGGCCTGACTGAGGCCAAAATGAAGAGATTTGGATTAATTGTGCTAGCAGAGGAGATTTCAAAACAACTTAGTACTGACTCTGTCCTGTGGTTATTAGTGTTCACTCTTATGAAGATCTATAATGAAAAGAGCCAACTAAGCAAGGAAAAATATGAACTGTAAAGTTCAAGGAGAAAAGGGGCATCAGGAAACGGAATTTAGCTAAATCTTACGTTCAAGGAGATGAATATATTTTTTAAAAATTCTGATGTTAAATGGAATAAAGAGAGTAGTGACTTTAGGGCAAGGTCCCATCCAGCTAAGCTTTCAATATGTGAAAAGAATTAAAGAAAAGCTTAGAACCAGGTATAGTGATGCACACCTTGAATCCCAGCACTCCAGAGGCAGGGGCAGGCAGATCTCTGAGTTTGAAGCCAGCATGATTTTGTATCATGAGTATCATGAGGCCACAGATTTAGTATCAGGATAACTAATCTTAGTGCATAAAACCATACCATGAAAAACAGAAAGCTGTTGAAGATATCATTATAGGAGGGGACTGTGTTCAAGCCCCAGCAACCAGCAGAACTTGTCAGCTTTGCCACATGGTTGTGGCTTACAGTCAAGGATAGAAGAAAGGGGTTATGGAATCTCCCTCCATGGCTAAGGAAATCCATTTAAGTCTGCATGTATTCAGGATGTCCCTGCATGGAGGCCTAGAGAGGCCATCATATGAAGCTATGAGGTTGAACCCTAGATTGTCTTGGAGACCACAAAATGTTAGAGATGACAGGGCATTGGGATACCTGTTGAGAAGAACTGCTAACAGGGAGTGGAACAAGCCCAAGAGAGAGTAGTGGGCTGCAGTGAACAAAGCGGAAAGGAGTTGGAAATCTGAAGCATTTTGACATCAGATATAGAGATGTACAGGGTTTGGAGTTTGCCCAGCTGGTTTTCAGTTTTGCTTTGGTCCACTATTTCCTCACTGTGCTCCCTGTCTTCCTTTTTGGAATGGTCATGTATGTTCTGATTTTACAGAGATAACAGTTAAGAGATTTGTGAGTCCTAGAAAGAACTTAGGACTTCATATGTTTAAACATCTTTGAGACTGTTATAGACTATGGAGACTTTTGAAGCTGCACTAATAGTATTTTGCATTGTGATATGGCTACAAGCCTCTGGGAGTTAGGGAGTAAAATGTGGTAGTGTGAATGAAAATATTCCCCTAGGACAATAGAGATTGAAACTATTAGGAGGTCTGGCCTTGTTGAAGTAGGTGTGGGGTTTTTTTTGGATGAAGTGTGTCTCTGAGGTTGGGTTTTGAGATATAAATTGCTCAAGCTATACAGAGTGTGCCACTCACTTCCTGCTGCCTGCAGATCCAGATGTATTATTCTCAAGCTTCTTCTCCAGCACCGTGTCAGTCTGTGAGTTGCCATGATTCCCACTATGATGATAATGGACTAAACCTCTGAACTGTAAGTGTGCCACAATTAAATTATTTTCTTTATAAGAGTTGCTGTGGTCATGGTATCTTTTCACAGCAATAAAGCCCTAGGACAGGCTGGCTTACAGTTTCACAGGTTCATCATGGCAGGAAGTATTGCAGCCCATATGAAGCCCTTATTTGATTATCTAGAATGAGTTGTACTTATCTTTTATGGATCAGGAAATTACAGACACAGCAGATGGATTTTCTGTTAAGGACATCCCAGTCTGAGAATGTCCTCATCTAACTCTTTCATATGAATGACAGCTTGGCTTGTGAGAATGTTTTTTGAGAAAGCTAATTTGTCTCAAAATTCACAAATGCTTTAATTGCTTTCCTGAAAATGATGCTGCAGGGAAACCTAATGCCACTGAAAATTTTCTTCTGTAAGGTATTGGAATTGTTATGCCTGGTACCTCAAGATTTTAATACATTCTTAACAATATATTTTACTAATTCTTTGAGATTTTATACAGTGTATTTTTCTTCACATATTTAGATTTATTTTTGAAATCATAATATAATTATATCATTAATGCATTTTTAAAAATTCCTGTCAGTGTATGCATGATGGGAAGATGACATATGTCTGAGTGTGTGCATTTGTGATTGTGTGCACATGCACATAGGCAAAAAAAACAACCTTGTCTGTCCACTCTCATCTTCTGCCTTGCTTTTGAACAGCCTCATGCTGTTCTTTGCCATGTACCCAGGCCTGCTGGCTGTAAGCTTCTGGAGACCCTCTTGCCTCTGCCTCCCATGTTACTATGGCATCACTGAGTTAGAGACATGTGTGCTGTTGTGCCTAACTACATATGTTCATGCTCTTTAACCATCGAGCTAACTCATCAAACCAAGAATTTTACATTGGACCTCAGAACTTTTGTTTTTCACAAAAACCTACATAATTATTTTACTACTTGCCAATATTTTTTGATGAAACAACATACTACGAAATCATATTTGGAAAATGTCTCTGTGTACCAACAATTTGGAAAATGGAATATTATTTATAAGGTACGATGAGAAGAGCTAGAATATCATTGGTCTGGAGAAAAGGCTCAGGAGTTAAGAATGCTTTCTGTTCTTGATAGGTCCAGAATTTGGTTCCTAATACCTACATCAGGAGGCTCACAACAGCTTGTAACTGCAGATCCAGGGAATCAGATGCTCCTTTATGGCTTCTGGAGACAATTGCTTGAATAATTCTCTCTCTCTCTCTCTCTCTCTCTCTCTCTCTCTCTCTCTCTCTCTCTCTCTCTCTCCCTCCCTCTCTCTCTCCCTCCCTCCCTCCCTCCCTCTCTCCCTCTCCCTCTCCCTCTCCCTCCCCCTCCCCCTCCCTCTCCCCCCCTCTCTCTCTCTCACACACACACACACACACACACACATCTTATTTTTAAAATTAGGGTATCAGGAGCCTGACTGGCTGTCCACTAAAGAAATCTGATTAATTCTATTTTATCTGAAGTTTTTCAAACTTACTGCATCCCACACACTGTTTTTCAAATACTTTTGTCCTGCCATTTCTTCATGTATTCAGTTTAGGAATAATGTATTTTCAAATTGTTTGAAAATTAAATTCTGGGGGCTACAAAGAAATGTCTCAGCTGGAAAAATATTTGTCATGCAAGAATGGGGACCTGAGTTCAATCCATAGAACACAGGTAAAAACTCATGAGACTGTGTTCCAAGCTGGTCATCCAGGTACCAGAGAAATGGATTAAGAAGGATCCCTGTGATTTGATGAATAGCCAGTCTAGCTGAATCAGTAACCCATGTTCAGTTTGGGGCCTTGACTAAAATAATAAGGTAGAGAGTAACTGAAGAAGATATCCAATATTGACCTCTGACCTCTCCAATCACACATGTCCATGTACACCTGCAGACACAAACATGTACAACTATGCACAAATAAATACTGTGACCTTATAACTAGATGCTTCAGTAGCTAATAGGCCTCTTCAGTTTGTAATTTCCATGTTATTTTCTACACTTAGAAAGCTCTGCTACAGCATACTTCTGTTTAGTGATTGCATTGAGCCTTTCTTATTTCCAGATAAACACTGCATGTCCATTGTCTCTCTTTATAATAGAAGCTCATCTTTGCATATTAGTCTAAATTCCTAGAAACAAAAATCGTCTCCAGAATCATTGGGCCCACTCAACTTCCTTAGATTTACAAATGGCAATCATTTTTCAAATCATTTTGAGGAACTGGAGAAGTGACTGAGCAGTTAAGAGCACATGCTACTCTTGTAGAGGACTAGAATTAGATTCACAAGACCCACACAGGATGGCTCATAATCACAGGTAATTTCCGTTTCTGTGATCCAGTACCCCTTTTGGGCCTCCAGACACAACTTCACTTAATTGCCCATACTCCACACAGGCAAATAGTCTACATATAGCTAAAAAGAATAAAATTGAATATATTAACATTATTTTTACAGAATTAGGCTTGAAAGGCATTTGTGGAAGGCATACCCAGACACTCTAGTCATTCTTTAACTGAGTGATTGGGGTAAAGACCAGCAGAGCACTGGCAGGAACCAATCACCTGGATCACTTTATAGGAAGCACTAGTACTGAGCGTGTACTGGGGGCACAATGTCTCACTAACAGACTCCTGGCTATGTCCCTCTGCTCCTCAGAATCCTCATTTCACCTCTGACAAATGCCGGCACTCCAGAAATCTCTTCCTAAATCACCTTGCTGTTCTGTGAGGCTATGTCTCCTGACTCAAATTTTATATGTATTGTTATCTACTTGTCCTACCTAGATCAAACTGGCTCTTCTTTTTAACTAGGAGAAAGATGAGGATATTATTCACCTCCTTCAAAATTCTAAAGGGGAACAACACTTTGCTCTCATGTTTGAAGGACCCTTCCTCAAATTCCAAGGCACTTAAATTCAAGCCCACACAAATATCCACCATATCATTAATGTGCTTTTGCAATTGTCTTTTTCTTTAGCGTAATGGGTATTGTTTATAATTTTGCTGGTGCATACTTGGTTTTATAACAGGCTTCCTTTATGTTATCTAGCCGCTTTGCTTTTTAATTTCTGCTTGTCAAAATTAGCTTCTCACCCCACACTGTTATTCTATCTCATCTCTCATTTTATAGTACCCATGCTCCATAAATTTGAATAAAATAACAACAGATGCTGCTTAAAGTGTACTTCACTTCCAGACTGTCAATCTGCTGAAAACATGGACTTTTGCCTTGTATTGTTGTTTTGTTCCTATGGCACAGAGATTTCTTTTGGTTTGATAATATTGCTTTACTCTTTTTAATTGATCCTTTCAAAGTGAGACAATAGTAAAATTGGGTGTTTATTCCTGAAAGAAAATGAGAATGATTGTCTCTGACCTCAGTTGTCTATATTTTGATGTCTTCTTTTAAGTTTGAAAATAGAATGCTGATTCAGCAACTTGACCTTGCATAAAGGATCATGACTGTGGGGAGTTCAGTGGGAGTGATCCATGACCCCAGATGGGTGCCAAATCTCATAACACTCACAAGCTTTGTTGTCTATGTGGAAACTCCTATCATTCCTTACCTGATTTCTTACCTTACACCAAGGTTGTTGGTAGATTCTTCCTAGCATGTATGAAGCTAGCCAGAGATATATTAAAATATCCCCAAAATAAAAATGTCAGGTGATTATTGATGATATTAATAGCAATAATATAATTGTAGAAATGAAGACAGTGACTAACAGTAAGTGCCTGCTGGGATCTGTGATCAGTAGGGCTTCTGTAGAGATGGCATGGTGATACTCAGGTGGCATACACAGTTCTGGAACAGTATTTGTAATATTATAAAATTAAAGTGAATGTGTCTTTGTATGTAGCTTATTTTCTATTGTTTCAGGGTCCTTGTACAATTATTGTAATACATTTACATAATAAAATATGTAATAGAAATGAAATAACAGCACATGTTAAATGGGTTTCACTAAGACAATCTAAGGCTGCCCTAGGAGATGTTCCAAGCAAACTTCTAAGTCTTTGGATTATAATGTAACAGAAAGTTACATTAGTTTAAAGTTTTCACTTTGACAATATTGAATTTAACAAAATTATTCATAGTCATGACAGTAGTTAACACTACTGTTTATTTGGAGCCTCATCTATCATATACATGTTATGATAGAATGCTGAATATTTTATCATCAATCTCATAAAGCTATGCCAGGACAACATATCTACGTGTATGTGTGTGTGTGTGTGTGTGTGTGTGTGTGTGTGTGTGTGTGTGTGTGTGTTTAATTGCATGTACAATACATATACACATCTATTACAACTACTGAAACTATCAGAAAACTGAAGTCTTTGCCAAGGGTCGTTTTGAAAGTAAATGGCACAGCTAAGATTGCCGATGTCAGCTGAGACTGTAGTTGGCTCAGGATAGTTCTTGCTAGGTAATGACAAGGACCTGAACTCAAGACCCAAAGTCCATGTTAAAGAACAGGACATTGAAAAAGCTGCATGTGACAGCAGAAACTTGCAAGTGCATGCACATGTACTCACAGACACAAAGACTATATGTGCTTGACTCCAAGTTCAATTTACCCCTCCATATGCAACCACTGTGTAAGAATTCATCATTTCATCTAAAATCCAGCCACTTCATGGCCAGGATAAGGAAACTGAAGGTGGTATTGCCAAAGGTCTCCTTCAGGACATTTTTGCAACAATTCAGCTACCTTCACCTTGGCCAGTGTTGAGAGCTGTTTTTATACCATTTTACCTTCACACTGTAAGGAAGCCTCCATCAGATTAGCTATCACTATCTCTTGATTTAATATAATCATTATGTGGAGCTTGTCACCTTTATGGCCACCTAGGTTCCAGTAAAGTGTTTTGTCCATGGTTATATATAATTACAGCCTAATTGGTTCAGGCAGGGACAATCCAATTGCTCTGACAGTCATTTTATCTTCAGCCTTGATTTGAGTTTTAATTAAATAATAATTTACTCAGTATCTCCTTTAGAGGATCCTGCTGAGATTCATACCCATACATCTCTCTGAGTGTCTATACATACTGTGGAAACTCAATAAATGGTGCTTACAAACTTCAAGCCTGGGGACAAGAGAACTATCGTCATACAAATATGATGGAAGCAAAGTCAGTAGTGAGTTGGGTAAAATAGAATCTGCTGAGCTTTACTTGGTTAATACAGTGGCAAAGCCAGGCATCAGCATCAGACACAGGACTGGATTTTAAGTCACATCAAATTGGGGAAATCTGCTTGAAATCAAGTGCTGTGCCCACTGGCTCCTTTCACTCCCAATTAGAACAATAAGTCCACATTTGACCACAACATGTTGGCATTTGATATACTGCCTTTCCTGAGTGCTAGGAGCATTGTGGTCTTGAACTTATGTCATGCTCAACACTGCAAGTTAGCACTCCTTCTAGACATCAGATTCCACTGGAAAGTAGAGGGCATATGCTCTTCACACCACTTTGTTTATTCTTGGAGAAAGGAGCAGAGGTTCAGCTGCAAGAGAAGGAGTATCCCAGACATTGTCTGCATCCTACAGGTGAAACTATAAACAGCCAATAAAATTAGAAATAAAACAATTGAAGTTATCCAGATCACATGTGTAGCACAGAAAGAGAGAGACCCAAAGCATTGACCATTATAATTGGGAATTCTAAATGAAAATGAACGTTTAAGAAGTGACTTGCTTTATCAATAGTTAAGGGATTAAAAAGACTAGGAGCCTGGGATTCATCAGGAGAACTACCTTTAGCTAAATGTAAGAATGGATCAATGTTCAAAGCTGTCTTCCATTTGTGGCTCTGGTTCATTTGCTCCTTGGGATCAAGGGATTTTTCTTCTCCCTTATTTCTATTCTCAAGGATCATTCTCTTTCCCTCTCTTAGCTAAGACTGATGCTTTTCTCCCTGGCCACACATATCATCTGATTTTCCTTTCAAGTGAATTCTAAGCCTCATTTCCTCATAGGATTTCATAAATTCATGAGATTAGACAAGAGTGTTGTTTACTATTAATATCAAATTGACAGAATTTAGAATCACTAAAAAGACCTGTTTCTGGGAATTTCTGAGATTCATTTTTCTAGATTAAATTACATGGGTATGAAGACCCACCTTAATTGTTGATGGTGTTACTCCATGGGTTAGGGTTCTTAGCTGGAAAAAAAAGAGAGAGAAAGCAAGCTGAGTATGAGTGTTCATTATTCATCTCTCTCTTCTTCCTGATTGTAGATGCCATGTGAGTAGCTACCTCACTCCTGCCATCATGGCTTAGCTATCATGATGGAATGAACTCTCAGTCCTTGAGTGGAAATAAACCCTTCCTACTTTGAGTTAGTTTCTGTCAGGTATTTGACCACAGCAACAAGAGAAGTAACTTATATGGTATTAGAAGAGCACAGGTTCCTCTTCTTATATGGTTTTAGGGATCCTTGGGGAATCTAAATCTTATCATTGTGTCATTATGATGCTCTGTGCCCCTCCATGGAATGATGACCTGGCATGCTCTATGTAGAACCAGATGCAGCTTTGAATTTGATCTCCAACTCTTCATGGGGATTTAACTCCTGTTACCTGTAGGAAAAAAACAAACAAACAAACAACATTAAGCTATGATACTGCTCAAATGAGTTATTGTGTCTAGCCTAGAATATTCTCATTCCCCAACAGCAGATAGAGCACCTTAGTGTTTAAGAGCGTACCCTCTGCACTCCTGAGAAGTTCTTCTAGAATTGCTGCATTGTTTAAGGGACCTGCCACTACAAGTAACTAAACAGGAAATGCAACACTTGTCACTTCCTTTTCCTCCCATCTGTTCAAGCTTTATCCCAGAAGCAGCTGTGATTAAGTTATTGGTATTTTATACATATCAGATGATATTTTAAATTGGAGGAATGTCTGAAAAGTCATCTTTACTAATCTTCCCTGTTTTCTATGTTATAGTGTGTGACTTTTGGGAGTGGGGGCAGGAGTGGTTGAGGAGATTCTTCTTGCCTCTCCAACCAGCAGCAAAACCATCAAAGTCCACCAGCTTTACAATGGAAATCAGTTCTTCATTTTCCTCTGCTCTTTCTCTTCTCAGCTACCATTCTGACTCCAACCCTGTGTTCCCTGAGCTGGACTTTGGCAAATACAATGACATGTCTGTTTGCAATAGCAACCTTCAGACAGTTTGTGCTCAAAATAAACCATGGTATTCTTTTGAAATGAGGATCATCATGTAATCATTTTGCTCAAAATCACTTATGCCACTTACCACATTCTTTTTTCTTTCTGAAATTATAATTTTATTACATTAATCCCCTCCTCCCTTTTTTCCTACAAGCACTCCCATGTACCCCTTCCTGCTGCTCCTTTACTTTCAACTTGTTTTTTTTTTTTTTGGCTTTTTTGGAGACAGGCCTTCTCCATGTAGTTTTGGTGCCTGTCCTAGACCTCACATTGTAGACCAGGCTGGCCTTGAACTCACAAAGATATGCCTGCCTCTGCCTCCCAATTGCTGGGATTAAAGACATATATAACTGCCACTCAGCTGTGACATTCTTAATTAGAGGAAACACAGCCCTTCTAATAATATAGCCTTTTCTACCTTTCTGGTACCCTCCTCATCGGGCACTCAGTACCTTGCTCTATTTTTTTGTAGTTTCTTACCTTGGTTTGCAAACTCACTTATTTGTAGGTGACTCTCTTCTTAGACCTATTAAAGAAGTGTCTTTCCTTTTCTTAGTTGAGTGCAAATGATACAAACCCTGCTGTTGTTGGTCATTTTTTACTCTTTTACTCTTTGGGAGACCCACCACCCAGCTCCCAAATAAACACACACAGATACTTTTTATTTCTTATAAATGCCTGGCCTTAGCTTGGCTTGTTTCTAGCCAGCTTTTCTTAAATTATCCCACCTACCTTTTGCCTCTGGGCTTTTACCTTTTTCGATTTCTTTATGCCTTTTCTTTTCTGTTGTTTAGCTGGGTGGATGGCCCCTGGAGCCTTCCTCCTTCTCTAGCTCCTAGATCTTTCTTCATGGATTTTCCCTCCTCTTTATTCTCTCTGCCTGCCAGCCCTGGCTATCCTTTCTACTGCCTTGTTATTGGCCATTTGGCTCTTTGTTAGAACAATCAGGTGGTTTAGACAAGCAAAGCAACACAGTTTCACAGAGTTAAACAAAAGGAATGTAAAACAATGCAACAGATCTTTGCATCATTTAAACATATGGTCCACAGTATAAACAAATGTAAAACATCTTAAAATAATATTCCACAGCTCTGTCATTCTGATCATTCAACCATTTAGAATTTTACTATAAAGTGATGCTAAGAACATTCAACACTTTATACAACCACTCTGCATTTCTAGAACCTTTTCAGCATGCCAAATAGGCCTCTCCTAACTGAATGCAACCTCCTAACCTCAGGCTTCCACACTTCCTCTCTGTTTTCTATCTCTATGACTCTACCTCCTCTAGAGACCTTGTGTAATGTAATCATTCCTATTTGTCCTTTTGTGTCTGGCTATGTCCATTTACCAGATGTCAGTATTTTCTTTGTTCTTCTAATGTTGTCTCTCTGAGTCAGGGCCTCATTATGTACCCTAGAATGACCTATTGATGTTGTTGTTTGTCTATCTGAGTCTGGGTCTCATTATATAACTAGCCTGGTTATAGTTGTCTACATGTTTTCTAAGCTTGTTCCTGTTGAACAAAGAATTCAACATCTTGAAAGATAGAAGACCAATCTGGAAGAAAAGTAAAAGTAACCACTCTATTCCTTCAATGTGGTATAGGCCCTAAGGCTGGGAATGCACTGAAGAAATGCCAGTTTGAGTGTTTTATAGGTCTGTTGACTCCTCCCCTTCCTGTTTTACATCTTGTTTAGATGTGTATGCCCATGAGTTCCTGCTGTTTCTCCTGCAATATTTTCTGGGAACAAGAAAGTGCCACCTCAAGAAGCCCACTTTTGCTTTTCCTCTTTACCTATGTCCCTCTAACTTTAGTTCAGTTATGTAATCCAAGCAAGCCTATTTCCTCAGCCTGTCAAGTACAGTTGTATGACACCAAATCCAGGTAAGTACATCTTGTCAAGATTAACTCATGTTATTAGTAAAAAGAACAGAACTTAATTCCTTTATAAATCTAAGAAATGTGCGTGCTACCTGTTCAATCTAGGGATGAAATTTTGGGCTTATTTGCATGTTTTAGCTGTTAAAATGTTACTGTTATTGAAAGGTAGTGCAGTGAATAGTAGTGCTTGATGTTTAATCACAGAGAAATGAATTCTGATCCTAACACCAACAGAAATAGCAGAGCATGATTATAACTGTCTGTAAGCCCAGTTCCATAGTGGTAGAAAAATGTGGCAAAAGAGAATATCCAATATAATGGTGTCTAAAAATCAGACAGGTAAGATTATGAGAATGGACTGTCCCAGCATGGCTCCCTAAACATACTCCTGTTGAAGTTCTTCAGCTGTGGTGTACATAACAGTGGAGTTTTATTCATCTACAAAGTAGAATGGAATTATGTCATTTGATGGGAAATAGATACATCTGAGTATCATCATATTAGGGAATATAAATTATGATCAGAAAGGCAAATTCCACATGGTTTCTCTCACTTGATTTTCCTAGATTGCATATAAATTTATAAAGTCCGACATATTTTCATGAATATATATTTTGGGTATATAGAGATATATGCCATATATATGTATGCAAGTGATAGGCATGGGATATCCACATTTTCTTCCACCAGTATTCCTTTAGCTACACTGGCTCTGATATCTCTTTCTGATATTTGAGGACAACATGGAAGGGAAACTGGTAGAAAAAAAGAGATTTGAAAGTAGCTTTAAAGGAAGAGAACCACAGTCAGAGTACTAGACATAAAAAGAAAGCATATTTTAATGAAACCCCTCACTATGCCTAATGAATATATACAAAGTTTAAAAACTAATTTGTATGTATTCATTTTTAATAGAACACATCACTATGCACAATGAATACATACTAATTTTTAAAAAAAGACTAAAACAATTATAAAAAAAAAAACTTGATCCCTAGAAGAACAGAATAATACAGCTTCCAAAATACCAAAAAGTAGAAGAATGAACGATGTAATAATATTTCCCACTGCACTTCCTTACTTGTATGTATTATCTAATATTGGTTCTACTTTTTATCAGTTATATGATACTGTTACATTTCAATCAACTTGGTTCTTAAAATTCATCTACATATGAAGCTTCATTGACAACTTTTAGAAATTTTGTTTTTAATTTAGGTTATGTGTGCATGTGCAAGTGAGTGCAGTTCCTGTAGAGGCCAAAGGAGGGCATCATATTGCCTGGAACTGGAATTGTAGGTTGTGATGAGCAATCTGAACCCAGTGTTGGGTACTGAAGTCAGGTTGCCTGCAAGAACAGAACATTCTCTTCACACTAAGCCTTCTCTGTGGCTATCATTGTGTTACACAGTAGTTAATTTGTTACAGGTATCACTACTTTTTAATTTTTCTTCCTGATGCAACTCAATTCTGTAATTTTCGATTCTTTTAATACTAAGTGATGATGTTCTGCCTTTATATCCTTTTACTTAAACTTAGTTTGTTAAACATGTCTGAGAAAAAAAAGTCTGCTGTTGAGTATCTTGTGAATTCTTCTTTGTCTCTGTCCTTTCATCCCATCAGAAACTGCTGCAGGCCATCCAGACTTTGTGTGTGAAAGAGTGAGTGTATGCATCAATACATGTAAGAATTTGAAACAGTAAAATGTATCTTTGTATTATTGACTGTTTTAAGAAATGGCTTATTTGGAGCCTCAAGTATTACCTGTTTGACCTGTGTATCTACACTTATTGCCTCCGGTATAGTGATAATTATATCCAACATTAAACTGTGGATATAAAACAACTAAGGAATGATGTTTTCCCCTGATACATACAATTGAAAAGACATCTTTTGATCCATTTGGAAAAGCTGAAAGCTCTATGTCTCTATTAAATGTGTGTATTATTTTTCCTCCAAGGCACTTACCCTGAGCTTATAAGATTAACTACCAACAGCACTCCCTGGGTGTTTTATTGAATTTAGGAGTTTCATTCTGTGTCCAGGAATGCTGTAATCATGAAGAGTGTGGAGAGGATATAAAATATAAACACACTCAGACTGATTCTGATATCACTGGAAAGGGGCCTTAAATTTGTAACTCTACTTCCCTTCTTCCTGCTCATGTTGTTGGAAGAATGAAACACAGACCTCACCAGCAAAACAAAGTGATTTCCTTATCATGTGGTTAGGGGGTAATGACATAGGAACTTTAAAGTCTAAAAATCCATTCAACTGGACAGGAAGCCTCTCATGATCTTACCTTAGCATCTGTTCATTTTTTTTTTTAATCATTAGATGTGAGATAAAAACTGATGACCCTTAAAATAGCTGAAAATGCATGCTTCCATCCATTTTGGATGAATCTAGACTTTAAATATTGCTTGTGTGATAGACAGACTCCTACCCATGACTATGGTTAAGACAGGGTTGGTAACAGTGATGCTTATCTAGGTCAACATTCTTTTGGTGTGTGCATGTTTACATTAGTATAGGTGGAGGCCAGCAGCCAACTTAGGTGACTTCATCAATCTTCAATTCTCATCATCTTATTTTGAGATAGGGTCTTTCACTTAACTTGGACCTTACTGATTTAGGTAGGCTATAGGCCATTGTGTTCCAGGGACTGCCTTTGTCTTTCTAGCACTGAGAATACAGATACATGGCTCTGTGCCAGGCATTTGCACAGCTTCTGGGGATCAAAAGAAGGTCCCCAAGCTTGCACACCAAGTATTTTATTAACCAAGCTCTGGGCCCAGCCTGTATTGAATATTCTTTAAGTCTTTGTATATTTTGTTATCTCTGAGAAGAGTGACAATTAACTTTTCATGTTTCTAAAACATGTACATGCATATAGAGGTTAATCCACTTGACTAAAGCCAGAGCAAACTGGCCCCAAACATCTGTTTCTGCTTCTGTTAGAAGACTTCCATGGTGCAAAATACAGAAACACAAGTGAAGCATATGCTGTCAAACAGAGAAAATGGTTCCATATAAACAACAGTGTGACCTGAGAGGATGGGGCAGGTGTGTGTGTGTGTGTGTGTGTGTGTGTGTGTGTGTGTGTGTGTGTGTAAATGAGTACTTAGGTATGTGTGTATGGGTCTGTGCGTGTATTCATGTTTGCATGTATGTGTAAATGCATATGTGTGTATGTATATGTGAATATATATGTGTGTATGTATATGTGTGTGTACACAGGTGTGTGTTTGTGTGTGTGCATGCATGCATGTGCATTCATTTATCTGTACCTCTATTCCTTTTTTCAGTACTAGGGGTAAATCTCTTGTTTTATTCAGTGATAGGCATAAATCACAGGCTTTTATGCATGGTAGGTGTCCCCAAACCTGTCTCCATTCCTGTTAATAGGGTGGTTCAGCTTCAATAAATTATACCTACGAATGTAAAATATATTGAACATTTTCTGCTTCTCTTTTCTGAAATATTGACAGAAAAATTGCTTCAAGTCAACAATCATTTCTAAGCTGTGGATGAGCAGGCAAGAACCATGCTAAACACTGAGCACACAAATGGAAGTAAGATAAAAATTAGCATTGAGGGCTTTTAGACTCTAGTGGTGGCACAGAAAGGTCAACAAAATGTATTAAAGTATGAAAAGTTTTAAGAAAAATGTGTAGGAGGTGTGGGGGTTAGAAAGGGTGTCCATATACCCTGCTTATATCTATCATTGTGTGTGGACTGTTTGAGTATGTTCTGGAAGGAGATAGTACTGGAGTTGAGCTTAGAATATAAATAATAGTTTTCAAGCAGAGAATAGCCATGAGGTCTCAAGGCAAGAAAATAGCAGCATTATGAAATTTTGCTTTTGTGACAGCCTTGTTGAATTTTAAGAGATTTGCTCGTACACATGTGTATTGAGTTGTTGCCAGGATTTGGGATTCACCCTAAGTTCTTGGGATGCAGGGACAGAAACACAAATCCCCATCATATAAAAGAGTGAGTGTCAAATACAGCTAATTACAAGGTCTCCCTTTGACAATCAGAGAACATTTTGTAGTAGAAGCAATATTTTAAAAACATTTTGAGGAACTAGAGGAGGTAAATGTTGAGACTATGGAGGGAAGAATTGTTAGTGAGTGTGGTACAGACACTAGACATTGAGCAGCTCTGTAGAAGATGGAAGAGATGACAAGCCCTGGCTACTTAAGAGGACAATTGAAAGCACAGCTATGGCTGAGCAATGAGGAAAGTGAAAGGAAATGGGTCATGGAGGTAAGGTCACACTGTTAAGATTGTGCATTACATGGCCAGTTGTGGTGCCATAGGACTGCAAACTATGGTGGACAGTTGGTGAAACTCAAAGGAGCTGAGAGTTGGTTTGAAACTTGTGCAATGATACACAGAGAACTCACTCTAAACCATACAAACCCCAAAGTCTGCTTTATGCCTAAAAATATCATGTCAGTGCTAGAATGTCCCTTATGGGGTAAAGCATATGCCATAGAAATATTCAGTTCTGAGTTTGAACCCCAATCATAAAAAAAAAAATCCATATTAAAAAGAAGCTGAGAATGGGTGATTTGAATCTATAGTCTCAGAGGTATTTTGGTATGGCGTAAAATGAAGACAAGAGATCTTTGCAGGCTTGTGGGCCAACTAGCCCTGACTGCACAGTTGTGACCCCAAGAGAGACTGCCTCAAACAAGAAAGGAGGTGGGGAACCTACATGTGACCTTGTCTTCACAACACATAACTGCTTGCACTCACACATAAGCATACACATCACACACATACACAATCATTTCATATACATTTATAAAACAAGATTTAAAAAAAAATATCGAGAACAAGATTATCTAAAAGCCTGCATATCAGCCCCCTATATACACTTATATTTGTGTGTATGTGTACATATGCATATGTGTATATTGTAAAATTTCTATCAGATTTTAGGCAACACAATTTATTTACATTTTGTATGCACAAGTGTGTCAGACACATTTGCCTATTCATATAATAAGAAATGTATAAATATAAATGTTTACATATGTACATTATCTACATAAAGTAGCAACACTAAAAAGTGGTTTGAGAAGATAGGTTTTGCTTTTCTAAATCCCTTTGCACATTCTAGAATTTTTTTCCATTGGGCTTTATCTAATTGTGCACTTGCTATACAAACTTTGTAGCACAGTGAAGCTTTTACTGCAGAGTTCTGCTTGGCTGTAGCTCACTGGATATTTGGCTGGAAGTCTCTTGGCTGTGGCTTACCTGACTGTGGACACAGGTATGAAATGCCTAGGACGCAAGAAAGGAATCTATGTGGGGTTTTAACTAACAGACCAAGCACATGTCCAGGATGCCTGCCAAAAGGAGTATGGGAAAAGTTTCATTATAAAGAGTGTTGTGAAGTTTGAATGTCTTATTTCTGTGTTTTTAAGGCATCTGAAATTACATATAACTGCTTTTTTCAGTGGTGTGGCATTCTCACAAGTTCCCTTGGTCCCATGAGGCAAAGCATGACATGATAGTGGGGCAACACATTTAATTGATAAAGTAGTTATAGGATGGGTGAGATCTGTGTCTGAAATAAAATGGTCTTCAGCAACACAACAAGAACGTGAGGCGTTCTTTAGATTGCCAGTTAGAAAGACATGGACATGCCTTGTGCAGAGTAAATAATCAGCTACCTAAAACAATTGAGCCAAAATGATTTGCCCAGCAATACAATTCAAGCATGTCATTTAGGAAGAGGGATAAGTCTCAGTCAGTTAAGTGCTGGTCTTGTGAGCTTGAGGACCTGTTTGGATTCCCAGCATCCATTCCAGTGAGAGTGTGTGGTGCACAACTGTAAATAGATGGGTAGGAAGGCAGAGGGTGGAGAACTCTTGGGCTCCCCAGACAGACAGACTAGTTGGTTTGGGGAGCTTCAGGTTCAGCCAGAGACACTGTCTCAAACTTCAAGGTGGCATATGACAAAGGATTTTCTCATCCACATGTGCACATGTGGGCACCTGAACACATACAACATGCCACAAACAACTTTCATAAGTATACGAGTGTCCCAGCCAACAGGATCTTCAGCAGAGACACTAGAATGGGGAATGGCGAATGAAATGGACAAGAGGCACAAAGAATTGACAGCAAGACAGTATTCTGATAAAGCTGTAAATTTTTATTTTTCTCAGGTGGGTTTCATAGTTAGCAGACCAGGAAACTTTCTTTGGGAAAAGATCAGGGGATTTTTGAGTTGCCAAGCAACCCAACCAAGCAACATAACCACAAAACATCGTTACTAATGGTCACTGTAGCAGAAAGATAAGGAAATGTTAAGTTATTTTCTAATAATTCAAGACTTGTCCAGGCATGTCAAAAGTTCCTGGTTAGTGGCTCAATTGACAATAGAAACTTAATTCAGGCAGGCAATATGGCATGCCTCTTAAAATTGTCCTTGGCATATGAGAAGAGGGCAGATATGATGGTTCGGTTGGTAAAGGCACTTTCTGCCAAGCCTGACTACCTGAGTTAGTTTCCAAGATCATACATAATAAATGGAGAAAACCTACTTCTTTAGGTTTTCCTTTAATTTCTACATGTTTACCTTGGCATATAGCACCACCTCTATACAAGCAAATATAAAAATTATTAAAGATTGTATGAGGAGAAAAGGCCCAGTCATTGGGAGTCATTCTTGGTTAAGTAAGTTTATGCTAGTTTTCTTATTTAATTACTTATTGAATTGTGTCTCAGAAATTTTGGTATATTAATAGACTATGTGAAAGGGTATAGTAAACACCACTCCATGCTAATGACCAATATCCTACTGACTTTGCCATATTCATTAGTGGTTCCAGAAACTGGTATCTGTTGTGCAGTCTAATACAACATTGACTCTGGATTTTACCCTCATAATCCTCTACAACAGTGGTTCTCAACCTGTGGGTTATGATCCCTTTAGAAGTAGAATGACCTTTTCACAGGTGTTGTCTGAGACCATGGGAACACATAGATATTTACATTAAAATTCATAACAGTAGCAAAATTAGTTATGACGTAGCAATGAAAACAATTTTATGCCTTGAAGCCCCATAACCTGAGGAGCTGTATTAAAGGGTTGCAACAATAAGAATGTTGAGAACCACTGCCCTACAAACTTGAGGATTCCCTCAGCATCAATTCCCATCTGCCCCAGGAATATTTACCAGAACTTTGGAATTTAGTCTTTCTAAAACAATTAGTATTTATTAACTCTAAAGTCTGATCATAGACAACATTTAATAAGGCTAAAATTGTATACTTTATTAAGAATGCTGTTATTTGTGTATAATATATAAAAGTGAGATTATAAAAATATACAGTTTCACTACTAATTGGTTCATAGTTATTAATTGCTAGACCCATATGTAAACATATTTGTGAATAGGTTTACAATTTATATTTGCACTTCTGGTCTATTATCTCTAGTACACTGTAAATATTTCAGTTTCTTTTTTAATTATGCTATTGCATCAGTGAGTTCTTATATGCAATTTCCTAAAATGTACAAAGGACAGGATAAATGAGTGAATTAGAGAGCAAGTAAAGAGTGGGAAGGAGACGGGGAAGAAGAGAGGAAGAAAGAACATAGAGTGGAAGATAGAGGAGGAGAAGAATCAAGAGGAGGAAAGGGAGAGAAGATGTGTTGATGGTTTATTCCTAACTGGTGGTCATCAGATCAAAGGTTACTGAGTCATGAAGGTACTAACCTCATTCATAGTTTGAGCTGCTTACTCCCTTTGTTAAAGTGAGGAGGTCACTGTGCAACTTGTCCTGGGAGATTTTTCTTCCTTTCTTTCTGCTTCCAAGCTACCATGATGGGAGCAACTCTTTCCCTTCATATCCTATCCAGCATGACGTTCTATGTTGTCTCAGGTTCAAAGCAATGAAGTCAGCCAAGGATATCCTGCAACATTGGGAAACATCTATCAAAATAAACACTTTTATTCTTTAAGATGTCTTCTCAGATAATTTATGAGGCAAAGGAGGATCCAAAGAACAAGGAGGAGAGTCAAAATGAGAGAAAATGAAGCCAAAAATCTTGATTTACTTGTTTTCTGTGCACCTAGTCTTCCCCATGTGGTAGTCAGTGGGTCATCTTTCAAATATCAGCCACTGACTTAACAGAAACAAAACCTTCCCAAGTACTGATAATTGCATAGTTTATAACCAAAAATGTGAAAACAAAAAACAATATCTTACCCATCATATTTCTCCTTTGTATTGTGTACTCTGCATGTTTCCCACAATGCCAGCCCTAGAGAAACAACCTCTCAGCAAGTATTGTTTCTTTCCCAAAATACTCTAGTAACAATCTGTACAAGACAAGAGTTTGAGCCTGAGTAGAAAGAAATACACAAAAGGTTCTCAATCTGTTAAGAACAAAATTGAATCTTCTTATCCCTTTACTCAAACTGACTCCCAAATCTTCTTTAAGCAAATTTCTAGTTGTTTTCTCAATTGTGTTGATGAAATATGTGGGCTGTTGATATAGATAGGCATAAATAGAGAGAAAGAGAAATACAGACAGGAAGGAAATAAGGTAAGTCTTCAAACACAGACAATTCCACCTCCCTTGCTCTACCACTCCGGGCAAACATAACTCATCTCGTATGCTCAGGCTGACTCACTCCACAGCTGCTTTTACCCTTGGTGGTCATCTTATAATCTCCAGTATGCTAGGGTCTCCACTGCAACTGAGGCTGCACCAATGGCCTATTCTGGACTCTCTTCAGGGTTTCAAGTCCTGCCACATAGTGCTAAGCCTCAGCTGATCTCCATGACTCCTTCATGCCCTTATATCAGAACCATCTGCATAACTCTTACATATTTTTAAGTTTGGCGGTCAGCATAATGCAGCCTTGGGCCCCTCTGGATCATAGATTCTGTGTGCTTACCCTGAGGAAATACACCCAGAAGAGTTCATCTCAGTGATGCTGGTCTCTTCTTAATTACAGCTGATTTTTCAGACCCAGATAACCAACATCAATTTTTCCAATAAAGTAAAGGTTATACCTCAGTAGGACTCCATTCTTCTTAGTGATTACTGATTCTTCAGCCCAACTGAGTATAACCACAGTTTCTTAATTGAAAGTAGCATACAAACAGCCCTGGTACAGTCTTTGCTTCCTTCTGAAATGTCACAAGCCAAGACTCCATCATCTTCACTGCTCTCAGCATTATTTCTCAAGCATCTACAACTGTAGCCCATTGGGCTCTGAGCAATCAATGACTTTTCCAGCCCAGAGTTCCAAAGTTATTCCACAGTCCTCAAATATACATGGTGAATAAGGTCTTCCACAGCAATACCCCATGAACCTAGGATCGATTTCTGTCCTAATTTGCTTTTCATTGTTTTGATAAAATACCATCATCCAAAGAAACTTAGGAAGGAAGGAGTTTATTTGGCTTATTGGTTACAGGCCAGCATCAGGGAAACCAAACCAAGGCAGGAAACTATAGGCAGGAACTGAATCAGAGACCATGGGGGAATCCTATTTACTGGTTTGCTCCTCCTCACTTTTTCAGTTTGCTTTCTTATAGACCCCAGGACCACTTACCTAGGGATGGTATAGTCCACAGTGGCACTTCCCAATCAGTCATCAATTAGAAAATGCCTGCCTACAAGGCATTTTATCAGTTGAGCATGTCTCTTCCCAGGTGACTTCAACTTATATCAAGTCAACAAAAAATAACCAACACAGAAAGAAAGGAAAAGATCAATCAATAAATCATGATTTAACACTATGTGGTCTTTGTAAATTCATTTCCTTTGTGTCTCACTGTTCATACAGATAAAAATGCAGTCTTTTCATGTGAACATGAAAATATGACAGTTACTTGAAATCACACAAAAATTCTCTTTAAAAATTATATTTGTGAACAATTATAAAAAGTGTTAGATAATTTTGCCTTACAATTCTACATTTTATTTTCTACACTTGTCTGAAGAGAAGAGAATAAACGTAGTTGAAATTTATGCAAGACTCCTGAATAGATAAACGTGTAAGATGTGGAATCCATAAAGTCAAATGGTAGGGAAGTTTGTCTGGAAGTATCTAACCTTTGGATGAAGTTGAAGCTCAATTGGCATCTTAGTTGAGTTTCTATTGCCCTGATAAAACACCATGACCAAAACAGTTTATTTTAGGAGGACAGGGTTTATTTTACCTTACAATTCTCATATCACACTCCATCCATGAGGAAGTTTGGGGTAACTGAAGCAAAGCTGGAACTTAGAAGTAGAAGCTGAAGCAGAGACCATGAAGGAATACTGCTTACTACCTTCTTCCTCATGGCCTGCTCATCCTACTTTCTTAGACAACTCAAGACCACCTCACACACTGGCACCACCTACAGTAAACTTGACCCTCCCTCATCAATCATTAATCAGAAAATGTTTGACAGATTTGCCTATAGGCCAATCTAGTAGAGGAAAATTTTCAGTTGAGAGTCCCTGCTCCCACATGACCATACTTTGTGTCAAGCTGACATAAAACTACTTAGGACTGCTTGTATTAATTTAAAATGGGCTAGTAAAACATTCTAAAGTTATATTTACCCACACAATAAGTGCAAATAATGTATTTATTAAATATGTGTAAAATTGATAAAAAAAAAAAAAACCTCCAGGGCCAAAAGGGATTTCTCAGTGGGTAAAGGACCTTTTACACTTCATAAGGTCCTGAGTTCAATTCCTTGGAACCCACATAAAAATGGAAGAAGAGAACTAACTCCATAAAGTTTGCCCTCTCACTTCCACACATGTGCAATAATGGCTTTCACAGGACTTCAGAGACACCTTAAACACACACACACACACACATAAAAAGTGAAAAAATATTATTAAGAATAAAATGTTTTCAGTAAAAATAACAAATAGAGAAAATGAAGAATAAAAAGTCTGAAAGAAACACATGAAAAAACAAAAACAAATTACCCCCATCAAAACTTTACATGTAAATGGTTCAAAACATTCAATCAAAAATGCATAAGAAGAATGAACTTAAGAAAAGAGAGAATTAAAATATATGCTTTCTGTACCATATTCAACTAATATCTAGGGATACAAGTAGCTTAAAACTAAAAAGCTAAAAAGATATGTTCCATTCAAATGGTAACTTAGTAAAAGCAGATGAATAATCTCTACAATTACACAGTTTCATGTCAAAAAGCTCTACAAGGAGATAAAAGAATGAGGTCTTACACTGAAAATAAAACTGTAAACTCAAAGAATCCTTAAAAATTGAAAGAAGTCTTGAAACAAACCTCAGTTACAAAGTATAGATGGGAATATTGACAGCCTTGAAAGGATAAATAGGTCTACAATAAGAGAATGGGGCATCAATATACTGCTTCCAATAATGTCTAGAAAACCCAGACAGATCATCAGTAATGAAACACAGGACTTTAACAGCACTGGAAAAAAATGAATTTGATAGCAGTGAACAAAATTTAAGACTATCTCCTGGCCAAAATCTCTCAAACAAAACAGAAAAGTCCAAAAACAAACCAAAAGCAGAAAATTAACAAGTTTTGACAATATGTGGAGAGATTGGAAGTCGTTGGGCCTTGATAGTAACATAAAACAGTATGCTTGCACCTGCCCAGCACCACAAGGCACCAGATAGGCCCAGAGATGTCTTTCCTCAAGTAAGGGCCTTGAGGGCACCATTTGGCTAGACACCCCCTTAGTGGAAGTGTGTCAGGCAGGGGTGGCTATCGTCCCACCAGCTAGGGCCTTGAGGCCCCCAGCTGGCTAGTCCCTGTCTGAGCAGAATTGCCACTGTATTATTTTAAAAAGCAAAATGATGTAATGAAGTCCATTCTCCATCTACAATGGACAGTAAACAGGTGCAGTCAGCAGGCTTGCCTGAACTCACCACACCATACTTGATCTAGATCTGCTGATTGCCCTGCCTCCATCTGGAACAGAGGGATTATGGGCATGTTGTGCAATTCTACTACATGATCCAACAGGAGGAATGCCAAGGAAACTCTATTACGACCAGTACCAACAAGAGGGATTTCGTTTATGTGAGACATTTGTAAGTGTAGAGATGTAAGCAGCAACACGGTTCAGCGGATAATGGCTCTCATTGCGAAACCTGCACTTGAGCTTGATCCCGATGCCCATGTTATAGGCAAGAATGAAGTAGTGATGCTGTTATAAAACACGAAACACCACCAGTTGCTGAAGTCTGTTCACAGAGGAGAATGAGGCTTTGGTGTTTGATGGGTTTCAGTTCGCAAGGCTATAGGAATGCTGAGGGAGGACTGGGGGTGGAGACTGCACAGAAATATGGGTTCTTAATGCCTGAATGTGCAACCAGTGATATCAGAGGATCTACACAAACTTTCTACCATAAACTACCACCATCAGGGAACTGGTGGTCTAAGATGGTAGACAGCAAAGTTATTAGTAATGGAAGGTAGATATACCACCCAAGAGTTCTTAAAATAGAACAAGTAAATGTTGTATTTGTAAATTAATTATGTATTTTGAACTCACACCATTAAATTTGTGGTACATAATATAAATTACATTTTAAAATTTTAGATGGAGGACAGCTAAATAGAAAAAGAAGGGTAGAGAGGAACAGAGACAGACAGAGAGACAGAGACAGACATTGTTTACAGAATAGCTAATGGTAGTGATGCCAAACACTTCTTAGGAAGAAAAATGGCTCTTCAAATGAGGGGTTGTGGCTGTATGTACATAGTTTCCATACAGATTCTGCTACAATCAGAGGATTGTTCCATCTCCGGTACCTTGCATCTGCCATGATACAGAACTACCTTTTGCTCTGTGGCCATGCAGCCTGCACTGATTGGATGCATGCAGCCCCCCTGCACTGCCTGCTATCCACACCTTCTTCCAACCCAAGATAACTTACTCTGGCCTTTGTGGCTAAAGGCCTAAGCTCTAAACTGATGTTTGCAAAATTGTACTGAAATCCTTTAATATGAGGCTGTCCCAGCTCAACCCTGTTAAGTCTCATTCTATTCTAGGCTCCCACAGGCATCTCTGAGGGGCTAATCACAGGGGAACCCATGGCTGATGTGTAAAATTAAAACACAAATATAATAAATAACAAAAAAAAAGTTGGCTATGAATAGACTGTTACATACTTTAATTTACCAGGCAATTTTTTTTTTCTTCCATTAGGTCTTAGAATAACTTAACATGGCAGAAATGCTGTGGAGAACTGAAGTTATCTGGTAAACATGTGGAGTCCCTCATAGAATTGATACATGTTTTCTGATTTCTAATGAAGTAAGGGAACCATGACAGGAACATCATGAAGCACTCAAGAGACCACTGTCAAATCCTGATCCTAGTTGTGTATCTGGCCATTGATCCCCTGTCCTCAGGTCCACCTTCAGTCAAAACAATTCTGTGCAGGAGGAGGTTATGAGAGTAAGTACGTATGTGAGTGCACACACGTGTGTGTAGATATGTGCACACATAGATACCAGTATCAAGTATCATTTCTTCTCAGATGCACCCATCTTGATTTTGGAGACAGTGTCTCCTAAGGAAACCTAAGTTTCACCAATTCAGCTAGCCTGGCTGGCTACTGAATCTCAGGAATTTACCAGTTTCCTTGCCCCCAGCACTGAGATTCCAGGTGTGTACAACTACATTTTTTCATACACATGAGCCATTAACCTCAGACCTTCATGCTTGTTACTGACTAAGCTATTCCCCCAGTCCCTCACAATAATTCATTTAAAAACTATTTTTATTTTTCGTGTGTGTGTGTGTGTGTGTGTGTGTGTGTGTGTGTGTGTGTGTGTAGTTGCCCATGCAGGCCAGAGCTGGGCTTTGTCTTCCCTGGAGCTGGGTTACAGGCAGCTGTGAGCTACCCAACATGGTGCTGGTAACTGATGCCTTGTCCTCATAATAGAGTAGCAAATGCTCTTAACCCCTGAGCACCTCCCCAGTGCCCAGAACTTAGGGTTCTATAGATTCTGTGACTTGTCTGTCAACCCAGTGTTTAGATCCCAATAGCCCCTTAAAAGCAGCCATACTGAGCTGGCTTTTTAGAGCCCATTACCTATGGTAGGATGCCTTGCTCAGCTTTGGTGCAGGGGGAGGGGCTTTGTCCTTACTCAACTGAATGTACAAGGCTTTGCTGACTCCCCATGGGAGGCCTTACCCTTTTGGAGTAGGGGGTGAGGGTGGGTGAGGGAAGCAGGCTTGGGGGGAGTGGGAGGAGGGATGAGAGGGGGATCTGTGGTTGGTATGTAAAATGAAAAAAAATTAATTAAAAAAGAAAGCAAGCATGCTTTTAGGACCTTTTTTCTCTGAACTGACACAAAAATCCACTGAGCGAGTGAAGAGGTTGGAATATTAAACTATAGTAATACAAACAACTTCCAGTTCAGCATTAGACATTTCTATGGTTGTGACTCATTGAGTTAGTTTCAGATCCCATCTCTTTAATGCCTTCTTCTCTTCCTCCAAAGCTTAATTTCCTCACTTTACTTTCTCTCCAGTATGCATTGATCTCTACTACATAGTGTTTATTTTCATATTAATCTTTATTTTCTAATATAAGCAGAAGGTAATGTGGGCATTTGTTATTGTGCTCCTTTCTCTAAAACCCATTTAATATTTCTAGGAGAAAGTTAAATTCCAGTCCCTAATTTCAAAGTAATCTGTGGTTCTACACTTCTTCAATATGAGGTGAAACAGAGGATTTGACAAGGGATGCCACATATTCACCTTTTGTCGCCAATAGACTTTGTGTTCTAGTGAATGAGATCCTTACCTTCAATTTCTTTGAATTTGTGGTTTTACATAACATTGCACTCTAAACACAAAGGTTTTGGAAGGCAGAGGAGGCTGTGTGTACTAAGTGAACATATGCCATAACTTTTGCTGAAGGAGCAGAATGGAGGAGGTGGGATTCCATGGGAAACAAAGAAAAAATTATGCTTTAGCATGAGAATCTATAAGTCAGTCACTTACTACATAAATTAGAGGTAAGTCATTTAATATCAGCTTTTCCATCTGGCAGGCTGATTTAGATGTCTCAGAAATGTTCTTAGAATCAGAGAAGTAAGAAACCAAACTACCAGTATGACTCTTCCCTTCTCTACATTAAACAATTGGGAATGAAAATTATGAGAAAAAGATACCCAGTGGAAAATTTTGAGTACTTTTCTTATTTATCTTCCAAACACATGTAGGGAATCTGGGTGTTGTATCTTCATTTGCCCTTCCAGTGACAGTATTCCCACTGCTCAGCGACAGCATTTCCACTGCTCAGCGACAGCATTTCCACTGCTCAGCGACAGCATTTCCACTGCTCAGTGACAGTATTCCACTGCTCAGTGACAGTATTCCTACTGCTCAGTGACAGTATTCCCAGTGCTCATCAACAGCCTTCATAGGTTCTTGCTTCTGTGAACTTAAGTCCTGAACACGGGCCCCACATGCATTTAGCCAATGCAGCTGTGATGGGGTCAAACCAAAAATTGCATTGAGTCATAGTGTCTTCATTTCCTGTCCTTCTGTACTTTCTTCTCCTCCTCAGAAGTAGGCAGCCTACTGGGGCACACTTGTCTGCACAGAAGCACTAATCCACAGTCTTCACTCTCCACCCTCTCTATCATGATCCCATACTCGAACCACTGTCCCTTGCCCTGTCACCATGGGGCCATGTGCCAGGAAACTGGGGACTGTCCCTGGGTTGCAGAGCAATTACAAATTTTCAAGCTAGTCATTTTAAGTCTGTCGACACAGTCTCACTTATTCCTTCCTGCAAAAACACACATAAGAAAAAAATCACTACACATGGCCTGGGGAGATGGTTTAAGAATGAGAACTTGAGAGATATATCCTAGAACCCACATTAAGTCAGAAGCAGCCATATGTCTCTATGATCCAGTACTCCCATGGTGAGATGGGAGACAGAAGCATGATATTTCCTGGGAGTTCATGGTCTGGCTAGCATATGATTCACAGTTGTAAATAATAAGAGAACCTGTCTCAAACAAGATGGAAGGTGGGGACCAATACCCTGCTGGCCTTCACACTGATATTTTGGTGTGTGTACCTCCCCCAGGAGATATACATAAAATAAATCATTGCTTTAAGTAAATTTGTTCCAACTCTGTGGGTTTGGTCCCAGATTTTGGCACCAAAATGTGAGTTTTGCAACTCTGGGGAAAGGTGTCTACCTGGGAGTCAGGAAACACCTTGAGCTGATTAGGACATCTCTGGTGGCTGGAGCTGCACAGAGGCAGCCCACCCCTGGAAAGGAAATTTTCTGACTGCTCAGGAGTCAGGCCTGGAACTGCTTCAGTATGGAAGGGTATCCTGACAGTTTGGGAATGTCAGGCCTGGAACTGCCAGGACAACTTTGTAGGGAAATGTATCCTGACTGTTTCTGGAGAGTCAGCCCTGGAACTGCTTCAGCAGTGAAGGGTATCCTGACAGATCGGGAGAGTCAGGCTATACCTGGTGTGGTGATGGATGGTCTCCCCATAGGCTTTAGCAATCCTGCTCCTCTCCTGGTGAGCCACTACAGCTGAGCTTTGCTCAGTCCCAACTTAAGGGGGCTTCCTAGCAGAGCTCTGCTTCTCCAACCTAAGAAATTGCAGAAATGTAGCAATCTCCTCAGGCTCAGGAGAAAAATATTACTTTTTCAGCTCTTTAAGCTCCTCTTTGCTCTGTCCACTGAGGGACATCTCAGCATGGGTCTTCTGTTCAGCTCCTCCTTGCTCTATCCACTGAGGTATGTCTAAGCAAAGATCTTCTCTATGTCAGTGAATGAAGATCTTCACACCCAAAACTCTTTTGAGAGATTTATTTGGGAAGGAGGAGTCCAGGAGAGTACCTGCCTCTACCAGGGTGGAGAGAACAGCTCACAACTGACCAGGCAGGGTGGTTTATATAGGATGTCTTGGGGATGGAGTCAACCAGTGATTCATTAGTTTGTTTTTGTTTTTTTTTTTCTGCTCAGGGTTTGGCCAATTTTCTGGGCTAGGGACATAAATGACCCTGATTTCAGGGCCACCTGTGTTTCTTTCACTGGTCTTTCTTGGCTTTTTTACACTGTTTCTAAGACCAGGGCACATTTCTTTCACTGACTCTGATTCTGGGGACCAAGAGTGTTATTTTGGCACTAGTTTCAGAGTTGGGGCATACTTCCTTGGTTCTGGGTTTGGGGATAAAGTGTTCATTTCTCAGGTTCAAGTCCCAAACCCAGGATGTGTTTCTTTCCTTGGTCCTAGGCCCCAGGGCCAGGGTGCTACTGTCTTGCGCTGTGATTGGTTCGTATCACAAGTCAGTTGGTCAAGGGCAGAGATGACTCTCATTTGAGCCAAACTTTGCTTCTTTCAGTAGACTTACTTAGCTTCTTGACACTAATTCTAAAGCCAGGGCACATTGCTTTCACTGACTGATTCTAGGGACCAAGAATATTTCTTTGGCACTGGTTTCAGAGTCAGAGCATGCTTCCTTGGTTCATTTCTCTGGCTCAGGTCCCAAACCCAGGTTGTGTTTCTTTCCCTGGCCATGTTTCCCAGGCCCAGGATTCTACTGTCTTGCTCTGTGATTGGTTGGTTTCACTTGGCCAGGGGCAGAGAAAGCTCTGATTTGAGCTAGACTATGTTTCCTTCACTGACCTTATCTGAGCCATCTTTCCCCAGTTCTGGGCTCCAGAGTCAGGATGGGTTTCTTTAGCCATCCCCTTTCCCCACAATTATATTCATTACTTTTCTCTTGCTGTGATAGAAGACTATGATCAAAAGAAACTTACAGAAGAAAGATTTTGATTTGGCTCATGCTTCTGAGGTAGGATCCATAATGACAGGAAGGCAGGGCAGTAGGTTGCTGAAGCAGTATGCTGATCAAACACATTTTTATCTACACACAGGAAGCAGAGGTTTAGAGCAGGAAGTAGAGGGATCTATAAACCCTCAAAGCCTATCCTATTCCATACTTTTGTTTTTGAGAAATTCTGCTTTTGTTTTTAAAAAGGGGTCTTGCTATGAACACTCAAGTTACTCTTGAATGTAGGATCCTCCTGCCTCAGCCTCTTCAATGTTAAGACTACAGTTGATGACCATTACAATTTTATGTGCAATCTGGCATAGTCTGACAGTGGAGCAAAGCTCCCCCAAACAGTGACACCTGACTTACCAACTGAATGGTGAGTAATAGAAGGTCCAGTGACATGAGAATGGGTGCCCCACTTTCCTGGGTGCAGGGAAAAGAGAAGAATAGAAATGATTTGGTTTTCCCTTCTTTACAACTCAGTCCTCTGCATACAACACTCTAACGCAGAAGGCAATATTTTTTGTGCATATTGGGACACAGAGAACGAAATGTACATCTCTAAATGAGACATCTATTTCACAACCCTTCCTCCCAGAGTTCAGGGATGATTGTGGGCAAGGGCAGGTGAAAGACTGTAAGAGCCCCAGCCAGTAGAGAACTATGAGAAAACTGTTTTCTGAACACAGGAGGACAGCTGCACATACATGTTCACAGCAGTGGAGACAGTATGCACAAGACCATTGTAACCTCAAGCCAGACAAAATCCCAGCACAGAGAGGAAAGAGAGACACAAGTCTCACCTCTGGCTGAAGACTTACTGGCAACTGATAGCTGCTGGGAACAGGAGCAACAGTTTTCTTGAAGTGTGTGGCCACTGGTGGGCTTACTTCACACAGTGAAAGTCTCACATCCAAGAGTCTATTGGCAGCACAAGATGGACTTAATGCTCGAGAAAGTTAAAGATGAGGACACAGTGGGTGGGTTAGGTAGTCAGGTGCATGTGGGAGAGGTGGGTGTAGGGGTGAACATAATCAAAACACATTGTAAACGATTGTTAAATAACAAAAAGAAAAAATAAAAACAAACTCTTAAAAAAACAAATGAATAATTTCTGTATTGAACCCATATTTGTACTTATTAGCAACTGATGACTCACCTTACTCATATTTTGAAATTAAAAGAGAAAACAACCTTGGGGGCTTGAGTGATGGCTCAGTGGTTAAGAGGACTTGCTGCTGTTGAAAATTTGGTTCCTAGCATTCATGTTTGGCAGCTCATGAAAGCCTGTAACTCCAGACCCAGAGGATTCCACCCCCACTTGTAGTCTCTGTGGGTGCTTGCATTCTTATGCATGAACACACCCAAACACACAGACACATCATTTTCAAAAATTAAAACATTTTAAAATAATAGTTAATAAAGTTAAATTAACTATTAAAACACAGCACAAACTTTGAAAGTACAACTGATAAGAAGCAAGATGTTTCTTCTTGTACTTTAAAAGTTACTTCACATACAGCACATGTTCAGAGAGAATGTTCAGTTGTCCATCCATTAATATTAAAAGTGTTTGTCTGCAGGCCTCAGGATAAGCCATATTTGCATATTGTCCACACAGTTATAGTAAACAGAGGTACAGAAAACAAATGAAGAATCTCAACACAAGGTCAGCTATATTTTAAGGGACATTGAAGCAACATCAAGGAGGAATTTACATCAGATGAGGACAATCCCAATGGGTTTCTAAAGGAAATGAGACTTGAAAGAGCCTCAGAGAATTGACAGGCATTGCTCACCCTGTAATTTCTGACACACCTCCCACTGGAGCTGGGGAGATGTGCTGTGAACACAGGATATGAAGACATCAGGAGTCTCTTTTGGAGATTTATATAATTTCAGAGTCAGGGTCTAAGAGCCAGGAGGGAATTATTCATTTTAAAGATGATTTGCTGAGAGCCAGAGAGGTCAAAAGACTTTGCTAGGGGCCACATAGCTAATTAGCTCCTTCCTAGAGCCAGGCTCTTTCCTCCTGATACCACAGCTGGTGGCAGGAGCTGCAGCCCACAGCAAATGTGACAGGGCTGTCACGTAAAGGCAGGTATTTTAGGGACAGGTCCTCATATTAGAGTCTTTTTCAAGTCTTTGTGTTGCCAAAGTGCTTGGGAATAGATTCACTTCTGCATCCCCATGTATTCTCAGAAGGTTAGGCTGTAATTGACCTCTCCAGGCTAACTCACCAGGGACAGGAATGCATCAATGCCAAGCAGCCAGCTCACCTGTGGGGTTATTCAATACAGAACTCAGGGTCTGAAATCACAGTTGGAAGAATTTTCTAAAAGGAAAGAAACGTAGACAAAAAGTAGTGTGTCTTGACTTATAAGTTCTTCTGCCATTCTTTCCTTACTACATGTTAACACAGTAGATGAATAGAAGGTCAGGGAAGGTCATTTTTATTTCTCTTCATTGACCTACTCTCACAGAAGCTAGAATTGCAGTATATTAGTTTTGTTAGCTGTGCCTTCAGAAAGGCTAAGAAAAGTGACATGAGTGCCACATAATTGTCTGTGTGTGTGTGTGTGTGTGTGTGTGTGTGTGTGTTCATGCATGCGTGTGTGCATGCAGCTGCACAAATATGAACATGCATATAAGTGTGTGTGTATATGTGTGGAGGTCAGACAAGAACTCAACTTCTGTTCCTCGGGACTTATCTTTCATGTATTTTTGAGACAAGATCTTACTCCGGATCCTGAAACTCACCAATTCAGCGTATCTTGCTGGCCAGTGAGCCAGAGATCTGCCTGTATCTTTCCCCAGAACTAGTAAAAGCATGTCACATTTGGATTTTTTACATAGGTTCTGGGGCATGGAACTCAGGTTGAAATGGTTTTATACTGATTCATTCACACAACCCCAACTGTGCCTAAACACTTCTGTAGACCTGTTCTTTCGGTTATAATGGTGAATACTCACTGAACTTCCCTGTCACATGACCCTTTTAGAAAGATTAAGGTGTTTAACTATTCTCAAGCATTATCTCGTAAGTTTATCTCTTAAGAAGACAGCTAAGACAAAGCTTTCTCAGTCTATAAAGACTTAGCCACCTGGGCAGTCTTAATTAGCCTTACACTCAGGATCCTGTGAGGTTTACTTGGCTTGCTCTTCTCCAGCAGGCTCCTTGCTCTCTCTCTCCTCTCTAGCATCACTATGTATTTATTTCAATTGCAGCTCTGACCTTATGTAACGGCAGTCTTAGGCAGTCTTAGGCTTCTGTGGCTTCTCCCACCCTCCCACACACAGCAGAGGACAAACATTTGCAAACCAACACCTGAACTTTAATCTTTGCATTAGGACTATGAGAATGTAGAACAATGCAACAGTTTTATAAATACTTCTGAAGTGAGGAAAATTTAACACATGCAAAGTAGTTGTATACTTCCTGAGTTTGGGAATTGTGTAAAGTGCCTGTTTGCAGGCAAAACAGTCCTAAGCAACAGAGTAGAAACTCAGTAAATTGAATGGATAAATGTAAACTAGAAGGCAAAAGGGGATGGGAAGTGTTATGTGTGACTAATAAGTAGCCCAGTGTCAATGTTATTGAACAGTAAAGAAGATAACAAAACTTTTGTACATGACAGAGTATTTTATGGGCATCCAAACCTTCTGGAGTTTGTTGGGATTAGAACATGGCATGAGCTTCATATGGGAGTCAGCTTGTATAAAGGGATGCTATGGGCTAGAAAAATAGTCCAGGAATAAAGTGCTTGCTGTGAAAGAATGAGGACCTCAATTTAATCCCAGAAACTATTCTACAAATCTGGTATGATATGCAATTGTAATCCCAGCTCTCAAAAGCAGGGGAAAGTGGGTCCCTGGAGCTTGTTGGCTGGCCAGCCTACTATATTTCAGAGGTTCAGAGAAACAAAAAGTCTCAGCAGCAAAAATAAAGTAGATGGATGATGCCTGAAGAATGACATCTGCAGCTGACTTCTGGACTCCACACACACTTCCAATTGTATTCACCAACATATGCATACACATACAAAAAAAAAAAAAAAAAAAGAAAAAAAAAAACAGTGAGACAATTACTGAGAATGAAGCCACAGGTTTAAAGAGCTGTTCATTAGCACTATTTCCATGCAGGTGTGCAAGTCTCATGTCCCTTATCTTTGGAAGATCAACAAGTCATAGATCAGAGGTTTTTAGAGTCCCTCTGAAAAGAAACACCAACTAAACACAATGAAAGATTCACTTCAGTCATTCAACATAGTTACTTCTTGGAAAAGCCATGTCAGGCACCTCTAAGAATTTTCAAAGGACAACAATATTTGCCTTCTTGTGTCTGTTTGTTTCTGAATTTGTGTGTGTACATATGTGATGTCTTGATAGACACAATTGCATGTGCATTCAAGGGCATGTGCAGGCCAGAGGGCAAGCACAGATGCTTCTCAAACACTGTCTATCTTAGTTCTGAGAGTTTCCCACTGACCTGGAGTTCACCAAGTAGACTAAGGTGGTGGACCAGTGAGCTTCAGCGGTGCAGCTATCTCTGCCTCAGCAGCTGTGAGAGTACAAGTGTGTGCCACCATGCCAGGCTTCTTTACATGGATTCTAGGGTTCAGCCTCAGGTTGTTTTGACAGCAAGGTCAGCACTTTGCTGACCAGGCTCTGTCCCTAGCCCTTTTCTTACTTAATGCTAAGTAGAGACACAGACTCTTTTTATAGCAGAACTTTCAAACTCAAAATGATTTTAGCAATGCATAGAAATATTAGTAAAACCCCCAGTAGACGTTGCCCCAAACCCATCAGGTCTGTGAGTGGGAATTCAGTTACAGTGACATTCATCCCAAACATGTATTGCTTTCTTCAACATCAGTTAAAGAAATGTAACAAATTTAGAAAGATTCTTGTCTCTGCTAGGCACTACCTTAGTCTTTAAGTTAGACATTTCTAGGATATGAGAGACAACTTCCTCTGAAAATGCAAGCACCTGCTTGGAGAGCTGACAAATGTCATTTTATGTGACCACTATCATGGAAGTCATTCCCTGTTTCTAAACTGGATGGTTATCTGTTAATACCAACCTTGTAAGATCTATCCCCAAAGGATTGCTGTTAAGACAAATCACTCAGCATTGTATCTGAACACACTGGATACCATAAATGTTAGTATGAATTATGCATGCATTTTATTAACCATTGATTTATTCATTTGAATATTGATTTTTGTGGGAACTACATGTGTTTTGATCTAGTGTATGTGCTAGTGATATATCACTTTGTTAAAAGAGAAAAAAGCTAATTTTCACTGCTAGGAGAAGAAGGAAAAATGCTCAGTTAAAACAGTAAAGTGGGTTGAGCAGTGGTGGTGCATGCCTGTAATCCCAGTATTCAGGAAGCAAAGTCAGGAGTCAAAAGTCTGTGAGTTTGAGGCCAGCCTCAGGTCTACAGAGCTCATTCCAAGACAGTCAGAGCTACACAAGGAAACCATGTCTTGAAAAACAGAAGTAAAATGGGAAATGTCTCTAGGTTATAACTTAATAAATTGCCTGCGGGTTGGGATTTAGCTCAGTGGTAGGGCGCTTGCCTAGAAAGCACAAGGACCTGGGTTCGATCCCTCAGTTCCATAAATAAATAAATAAATAAATAAATAGCCCACGTTACAAGCATAAAAATATGAGTTCAGTTTCCTAGACCCATGTTGAAAAAAAAAATTAAAAAGCTGGGTGTAATGGCTTATGCTTTTAATCCTAGTTCTGGGGAGGCAGAGCCAGGTGGATTCCTGAGGTCCATTGCCCACCCTTCCTATCTTGACATGTTCCAGGCCAGGGAGAGACCCTCTCTCAAGAAACAAGGTGGGCCACAGTTGAAGAATAAGAGACAAGGTTGTCTTCTGCCTCCACATGCATGTACACACATGTTATGTGCAACTGAATACATACACATGGTCCTGCACACATGAATATAAAGGTAACACACACAGATGTGTTAACCAATATAAATCATGACTATGGAGAACTGTGTTAGAGAATGAAAGGGACAGAGTGCATTAAACATGGAGCATTTGGGGTTTAAATAAGGCAATCAGTCAATGACAAAACAAAAGCCAACTGTGCATTGAGACATTAGGGGTGGAGAGAGAAAGCTGGAGGGGGTATCTGAGAGCAAGCGCTCCAGCTCCAGGGAGGAGCATATGCAGTAGTCCATGGGTGGAGCTGGCTGGGCATTAGTGAAAAAGAACCTGTGAAAGCTGACTGTACAAGAGCAACAACTCCTAACGAGGGCTGGAGCAAGCATGTGGAAGGCCGAATAGCTCAGATACTGTCTACATCACACACACACATCAGACTTCAGAAAGAAAGAAATGAGCAACATTATCAATAAAGAGTGAAAGTCTATGGCCTAAACCACTGTGTAAATGAAGTTACCTGCCAGTGCCTGCAGGCAATCATGGTCAGAAGTTCCATGCCCTTCCATGGCCTGCAGCTTCCCTATGAATATAGTCAATTCTCCATGGCTATGCTACATCTATAATCTACTCAAATCCCCAGCAGTTTCCAAAGTAACCAATGGGCTTTTGTAGCCAGTGGTCCATAAATACTAAAATAGGAAATAAGCTGCTCCTCATTAAAGATTCTCTGTGGCACCACACCGTTAGACCTCAGCAGTCAGTATTGTGGTTAAGATTTGAAGACTTTTATTATTAAGAACTCAAGACTCATATCTGTCTATATCCTCTAAAATTGCCTGTAACCTCTAGCACCCAATGCATGGGAAAATATTATTAAAATGCTCTCTAGTTCTATAGAATTATAATTTCTAATATGGAGCCTTAGGAATGTCTGGCTTTAATGCACACTAAAATTTTAGAAGGACTATTCCAGAGCAAAAGGATAATGCCAAATGACTCAGGTAAGGCCACAGAAGCTTCCTCAAGGGTCACTATATTTGTACCCTATTATTGCTAAAGTTTTAGTCATTATTTTATTAATATTTAAGTATGTTAATTCATAGGGTAAATCTCCATGAGGTCCTTTGCCTCACTATTAGAAAACTTTAGACATTTAGAGAATTTGACTTAAGTAGAATTTTTCTCTGAATTGAAATATTCCTTTCCAGGAGGAATGAGGGAGGTTCCTTAAGACTCAATAAATAAGCAACTCACAAGTCTCAGGAAGTTCCTAAATCTTTTTTTTTTCTTTTTTAATGTTTTTCTTTATTATTATGTGTTTTAAATTTTATACATCAGCCATGGGTTCCCCTGTCCTCACCACTCCCGCCCCCAACCCCACCTACCCCAGCCCCTCCCCTTCATTCCCATGTCCTCAAGGATCAAGGCACCCCTGGGGGTTCATTTAATCCTGTTGGATTCAGTACAGGCAGGTCCTGTCACCTCCTTCCAGACTGAGCAAAGTGTCCCCCTGTAAGCCCAAGGTTTCAAACAGCCAGCTCATGCACTAAGGACAGGTCCTGGTCACACAGACTGGGTGCCTCCCAAAGAGATCAAGCTATTCAATGGTCTCACTTATCCAGAGGGCCTGATCCAGCTGGGGGCTCCACAGCCTTTGGTTCATAATTTATGTGCTTCCATTCATTTGGCTATTTGTCCCTGGACGACAGTGGGAGTAATGAAGGGCAAGATTTGAGGGAAAGAAAGCTTAGGGGAGCAAGAGACCCCAGCTTGATCAAGTACAGAAAGGAAGAATGAGGAATAACAGATCATGATAAATGAAGACCACATGAGAACAGGAATAGGCAGAGTGCTGGAGAGGTCCCCAGAAATCCACAATGATATATCCTCTGTAGTCTGCTGGCAATGGTTGAGAGAAAGCCTGATCTGACCTACTCTGGTGATCAGATGGCCAAATACCCTAACAATCGTCTTGGAACTTTCATCCAATAACTGATGGAAGTGGATGCAGAGATCCTCAGCCAGGCCCCAGGTGGAGCTCCAGGTGTCCAACTGTCGAGAAAGAGTAGGGTCTGCAAGAGCGTGAATTGTTGAAGTTCCTAAATCTTACATGACTAACAATGTCCCCTCAAAATTATATAAGCAATACATAGGGCTGGGAGGAAGAGACACCTTGGACATGTTGGACTGTTTACAAGTCATTTAGGGAATTCTAGTGATGCAGATTTTGTGAGTTATTACTTATGCTGGGGTAGTCTTTTCAGTGGGACAGCTGCTTTTGAGTTACCCATACCCCTGTAAATAACCTCTCACACAAGTATCTATAAGCAACCGCAATAAAGTCACTGGTTCACCAAACTAGGCTTCAGTGGAATCATTCATTTGATCAAACCTCAGTGTCCTGTTGTGGGTGAGCTGACATCTGTTCATATCTCCTCCAGAAAACTCACAACATTCTACTTTGTCCTCTAATAAAGTGGGAAAATATACACTAGGCCAAACAAGAAAATCACATCTGTCAATGCAACACATCTATTTACAAATTAGAAACAATAATTTGTTTAACATTGTTTTCTTTCACGGAAAAAAAAAAATCACCCACAAGAACACCTGTTGTGGGTGTCATTTTGTAATCTTTAGTTAAGAAAAATATGTAGTTTATTGAGAGAAAAATAACCAAAATTTCTGACTATCAAATCAAAAGTATTCACACTCTTTTCTTTTAAAAAAAATCAGAATTAAGGACTAACTTTTGTTCTTAATAAAGAAACAGAAAGTAATTATTACTTAAATAAAAGAAAATTAGAGAGACTATATTTATTTCTGTTGCACAGACCATCTTGTTAATCATCCCACCTGCCTTCCACCACACTCACTCAGTTTTTAAATTAGAAAAATCTATCTGTTTCCAAGCTTTCATCAGCTCTGCAAACAATCCAGATAGTTTTCATAAAGTTCTGAGCTTAATGAAGATCCTTTTTATTAAGTTCATATGTAACAGTTTGGGCACAGTGTGCCTGCGACCTCTGCTTCTGGAGTTTGATCAAACAATAATAAGTTAAATCCCTTCCTGTGTGTTTCATGGGCTCAACCTCCATTATTCACTGAGGAATGGTTTTACAATTTGTGTTGTAAGTGACAACACTTACAGTTGAAGCTCTGAGGTCCACAACAACAAACGTGTTCTCTCTTAACGATTCTTTAACAAAATGAGATATGCCATAATAGATAACAAACGTGTTCTCTCTTAAAGTACACGATTCTTTTAGCAAAATGAGATATGCCATAATATATACCTATGTTTGGTCTCATTTAGCATGATATTACTAATTGTATTTTATCATTGAGTCACCAATTCATCAATATTCAATTCTATAAGCTTATTATCCCACCTATTCTCAGTAATCTTACCATGTCCCAAACATTTTGAAGGAAACTAGAAATGTCATATAGAATATAACTCTTGACAATATACAACTCTGCGAGGATCCAACCAGTTGACAACTGAAGTTATGATATGTTTTGATTCATTAATAATGCTAAAGACCATGGTTCAGAGTGTGGGAGCCAACCCATATTTCACAGATGTTCTCATATTCTTCTGCCCTCTTGCTGGGAAGTACACTTAAGGCATCAGTGCAGGGCTGAGTGACAGCTTTGGTGAGGGAGTCCAGAAGATCCCTATCTAGAGATGGACCTGAAAAAAACATGCACAGACACTGAACCACTGAGTACAGAATGATGGTGTGGTCTGAAACATCAGGGGCTGGAAATACCAGATTTGGAGCAGAAATACAGCACCTCCTTCTCTACTGTGGTTTAAATTCAGAATACACCATCACTGGTCTACACATTAAAGGATTGGTATCCAGATTGATGCTAATTGGCCATGAGATGTAGCAGGAGCTCTGGAGAGGTGTGAGGTGTGTTTCAGAAGGTGAAACTGGGGCAATGACCCTTCTTTCAATGTTTATCTCTTTTCTCTTCAATGGTGAGGTGAGATGCTTTCCTTGCCATGCATTCCTTGCCACAATGGGCAACCTTGTCAAAGCCCAAAGCAACAGGTGTGACAGCTTTCAGACCAGGAAATCCAAGACAGTGAGCCAAGTAAACTTTGTCTTTCTAATTTGACTTCTTCAAGTGCTCATTACAGTGGTACATGGTGGACTAACACGCTCCTCAACATTTGCCTCTAGTTCTTAAAAAAAATGAGATCTATAACCAAGGATACATGAAACAAAAAGAAAGGTTCTGTGAAAAATGAGCCCCCATGGGGCTAAGAACTAGGAAAGGCAATTGGTTTACATTGCAAGTGAGTGAAAATGATCAGTCTGTGACCCTCATGGGATTCCTTGAGGACAGACCCCAGTCATGCTCTGACCATGTCTTAAGAGACAAGCATCCCGGGACCAATCAGTCAGCTTTATGCCTGAAACAGAACACTGAGTAAGTGAGCAGTTTCTCCCAAGCCAAATACTGATATAGGTTTACTCAACATACCAAGTGATCACATGAGATATTGTACTACTTAATTGTCTCCTTGTTGTAAAAAGGTATCTGATAAAAATAACTTTTAAAGGGGGGGATTTGGGCTGACGTAGAGTTGGGTAGTGACGGGCTCCCCTGTTAAAGGACCCAACTACCCGAGATCCCTCTCTCTGTCTTGCTCCTTTGTTCTGTCTCTTTGTCTGTATTGTTTGTTCTCTCTGTCTCCAGGTCTCTCAGTCTGCCTGCCTGTCTTGTGGTCAGATGTCCACTGCCTTCCCTTATAAATGATCTGTTGTATGTGGCATGATCTTTTATTGGCTCACCTTGGCTGGGCCCCTCAAAGGCACCCTCTTTGCAGTTTTATCATTACAGTTGTGCTTGCACAGGACCACAGTACAGATCCTCAATCCCACATTAGGCAGTTCATAGCCTTCAGTAATTCCAGCTCCTGGTGATTCAGTGTCCTCTTCTTACTTTGATGGGAATCAACATATGTGAGGTCACACACACACACACACACACACACACACACACACTCACACACACAAATAAAACTCCACAAAATCAGAAACCATGATATAAAAGAAAAAGACTAATAAGACCAAAAAAAAAAAATGCCAAAACAAATCAAAATGAAGCAAAATGTCCACAAAAATAATATTGAGTTTTTTTTTTTTTTAAATTGGCTGTCTATTATTGGGTGGGGGACTTGAGGTTGAAGTATAATTAATATACCCAGTGAGACTCTACTGAAGAAAACAAGGTTTTCCTTTGCAAATGGTTGTCTCAGCCATTATCAGTGAAACTTCATGAAGGAAATTGGAATTAACACAGAGACTTACAACAGCACAATATGCAGACAGAGAGAGATGTGGGAATACTCCATCCTAAATGGGATGATGTCTTTATCAAACCCCTCCCCTCAGAATCTGTGTAGAAGAGGAGTCAGAAAGGCTGTTAGAGCCAGAAAGGATGGATGAGTCCAAGGAAACAGAGTCTTCCATGTGAAGGAAATACAGACTCCATCTTAGAGTAGGGCCACCATCTTAGACCACCTGCTATTATCAGTTCCAGGAAGGACCTCAGGAATGTGCCATTGACAGCTCGAACAGATACAGGGCAGTATGCTCCTGGAGACATTCTGTCTGTGGTTTATGGCCCTTGAAGATATCTAGACAATCCTGCTGAGCAGCCTAGATAATCCTGCTTAACAAGCTGTGGTTCCCCACCAAAAAGTCCAACCCAATAGTTTCAAATGTGGTTTCGAGCCCAAAGTCTAGAGCATTAATTTCAAAATATCACCTTGCTCCATATCCCTTCTAACCAATCCCAAATTGCCAAAGCATGCAATTCCCAACTTGCAGTTTTTCCCTATAAAAACTATACCCCTGGACCTGCTGCTGCCACTACATTTCCCCCCATCTGCATGACAGTGGACCAGACTGAACCTGAAAACTAAAGGACCCTTATGTACTTGCATCAGAAACCAGCTCATTGGTGGTCTCTGGGGGTTTCAAGAAACAGGTGCAACATTCTAAACACAACAGGATTGATGTGAATATGCACTCAGAGACTGTGGCAGTGTGCACAAGGTCTGCACAATTCCAAGCCAGAAGAGTCCCCAAGTACTGAGAAAGAGAAGTAAACACAGGGTCCCAGCCCTAATCAGGAAAACAAATCTTTCTTAAGGGATTTGGGGGGCTCATAGTTTGAGGATGTACTTTATGCTGGCAGATTACATATTTAGTTAGTCAGGAAGCAGAGAGAGATTGCTCCCATTTGTATTCAGTCTAGGACACCTACGTGGAATGGTGCTGCCTGTTGACTAGGTTTACCGCTATCGCAAAGCTGTTACGCGGCCAGTTTACCGGTACCTGCCCCATCCGCCAAAGTAAGTGGGTGGTATCTGCCCTCTGTCCCATGGCTGTAGATGAGTGAAAAAAAAAAAAAAAAAAAAAAAAAAAAAACAGGATAACAGGATCAGACTTCAACTCAGGCATCCCGAGAATAAAGTAAGATCTAAGATCAGATCAGCTCAAGTCCCCCCCCCCCCATTTGTCAAGGGATGGGACGAGCTGCAACTGTGCTGCTGTTGGTCCACCCAGTAGATGCCAGATGCCATTTTTGCTCCTTCTTGTCACGAACAAAAATGTGCCTGCTGTTGCCAGCACAGCCTGAGGACAACCCCCAGGGTTGTCCGTAAACATATAGCTCAGATTTTAGCCATTAGAACAGCAGACTCACTGTGAAAAATCATGGAGGTATCAGTAGTGGAAAGCTGTGCTGCTCATGGCTGGCCACCACCTGTGGTGGCCAGCTGGAGGTGCATGTTGGTTGGTGGAAGAATCATAAGCCATGGTTACCTTTCTAGAGCTTTATTGAGAGAGAGAGAGGGAGAGACAGAGACAGAGAGACTGTGTGGAGGGAAGAGAGAATGGGAAATGAAAGTTGGAGCCAGAGCAGGGCCTTTGGTCACTGCCGTGGAAGAAGAATCTGGAAGAGGAGCTGAAGGAACAGATGCCCTAGGAGTAGGGTGGGAGCTGGAGGTCAGATAGGTGGAGGTTCCTTAGCAGCATCTAGAGTCAGAGATTCCAGAGTCAGAGAATCTTCTGGTTTAGGCATAGCTAGGAGCACATGAGCAGAAGAGAAGGAAGAGACAGTTTAACATTGAGAGAGAAGAAAGCAATGATATAGAGCAACTCTTTCCATTTGCATGTTCGCTGGCCAAAATTACATAACTCCGGTAAAATATTGGGATTTTTTTGTTATTTTCTAAAGCGTACTTGGGCCATCTCTCAGTACAGAGATGGATAAGCTTAGGAACCTTTAAGTAAAGCTTCAAGAAGACAGCTTAAGGGAGAGGAAGGACTGATTGGGTTGGAAGCCTTATTTCCCATGTCTGCAGCAGAGAGGCAGAAAAATATAAATAAATAAACAAATAAATAAATAAATGAAAAATGTGATCCAGAGCCAAGAACTCCCTGAGACCGAGGATGGATCTCGGGCACAAGCCGCTTCATCCACTCGTCAGCTGAGAAGTGGGGGCCCGCTGTGTGAAGCAAGGATTCCCTGGGAATCCTTAACGTCCAACCACCCCAACGAGCACAGAAAAACTTGCCAGCTTCACACAGCCCCAGGACGCATCCGATGGTGGTGGTTCAATTGCGAGAAATATCTCAAGCTGCAGATATGGGAGGTGGCTGGAAAGTTAGGCCTGCAATAGGGGCCGACTGTAGCCAGTGAAGACTGTGGCCAGGGGTTCCCCTGGTTTCAAGAATAACCAGAGAGGCTCCGGACACTCAATGGTCATTCTCAAGGATTCAGGAAACCATTTATGCTAGCCAAAAAGGGGAAAACTCACCAATCAGAGGAGCGGTGTTGCATGAGGATTTGTGTGGCTAGGCGAATGGACAGTGGTCTGTCACATACTGAGCAGAGACCCCAGTCTGTGTGGAGCAGAGATCCCGTCCTGGTTCCCGGGTTTCCAGGTACAGAGTGCCCAGAAGCACCCGTTCCATCATGGCACCAGTGTTATTTTGGTGCTCTTACCCTGCAAGAAAACATCCCGAACACAAGACCACAGAAGAGTTTTTATTAAAAGAGGATAGAAGATGTGACAGGCCTGTGTGCAACACACACATGGTTAAGGGGACAAGAAGAGAGTCATGCAAGATGGTAACAGCTTTATAAAGGTTGGGCTGCACATGCATACAGGAACTCTTGTGGCTACTCCTTGCATGTGCGTAGATTACATGCCTGTGCACAAGCTTTACACAACCCTATAAAGCCACAGAGTCCTAGCCATGCTAGATGTTTGACCCGGAAATGGCTATTTTGAACTGAAAATTTCTAGGCGGTCTGCCGGGCAAGCCCAACTGTGTGGACATGTTATGATTTCCTATCATTTAGCCTTCAAAAGAACACATCCAAGTTTGCCATCTTGGAGAGTACAACAACTACCTAGAAAGTTTATTTCCATGAATGTTGTACCTGTCATATTTAACAGGGTTATTGGACAGAATACTGCAAGATAGTAACATTGAATTTTTTACTTTCATTTGTTAGTGTTTTAAACATTTATCTGCTACATTTTTTTTCTTTAGTAATGTTCACAGTGTTTTAACTTAAAATTACAATTGCTTAGAAAGGAGATGACATGAAATTATTCTTTAAAATGATCTTTTTGAGAAGACAAAGCTGTTGTGTAATATTTTGTTCATGTTCTGACAAATAAAGCTTGCCTGGAAATTAGAGGGTAGAAGTAGCCACTAGTTATCCATAGAGGTCTGGAAGTCTGTACAGACAGGAGACAGGAAGTGACAAGGCAGGGCAGAAAGAGGAAGTGATAAGCAGGGCAGAGACAAGATCTCCACCATTTTGATCTGAGGATTTGGAGAGGTAAGAAGTCTCTGTGGCTGCTCCTCTGCTTCTCTGATCTTTCAGCTTTTACCTTGATATCTGACTCCTGTTTTGTATTGATGAGACTAATTAGGATCATGCTTCACAGAGCCTCTTGACTAGAGGGGCCATGATGGGTTAGGAGCAGTTAGGAGATCAGCAGCTTAATGAGGAATGTCTGGAACAAAGAGCCTTCCTTTCAGATCCAGGAGGGGCTTGCACCAGGGGACAGAATATGCACAGAAGGATTGTGGGGTGCAATCAGTTAACCACTACAAAGGAGGTTTCAGGATCTAGGTTTGTAAAGACATGTGTAAAGTTCTTAAAATGTGACGTATGTGTCAAGGGGCATGGAGGCAGCCCTAGGTAGGACCATAAACTCCTCCACAGCTGCAGTGAGGAGGAGCTGCAAGACTGAAGCATAGCACACTTTCTTCAACTCCATCCCAGAGGAAGAGGGGTAGAGGAAGAGAGAGAAAGAGAGAGCGCCCTGGTTTCCAGGAGAGGAGACAGGCAGCTAGAGGATCTATAAATCAACAAATATCACAACTCTTCAATATTAACTTCATCTACAGTCAAATAGCTGCTTCAGCACACTTAGGAAATGTTCCTAGGTGTTAGAATTTAGGAAATGGTGGCAAATGTCTCTAATTTTCTTCTTTCTTCATCCTCAGCTGTTGTCTATAGGAGACAGAATCTCCTAGTCTCCACATATCACACACAGAAACACCCAACACAGTTATAACTGCCAAAACTTTAGGGCTCTAATAAGACCAGACATAGCACCAGGAGGCCCTGTCCCCCACCCTTTGTTATACCACTGGACTCACTTCCTGGCTACTTCTGCCTTCCTGAGACTGACCACCCAGGTGGAGCTATCAAAACTCCTTATTTGGCTACACTGACCCACATAACCAATCAGGACTTAGCAGCTTATCCTATAAGAAACTTTCTTTTTTCTACTTGAAAACCATTCCTGCAGAACCACCTGCTGCTGTTTCTGCCTCATTCAGATTCAATCACCCTGTCTCTATCTTTGATCTCTTTGTGATGGGCATTGCTGTTTGGGTGTGGTCTGTGTCTAATCCAGGGTCTGGAGTGGACTGCTCCACAGTGCATGGGTCCCTTCCTTTTGGTGTCTTAACTAAGATTACCACTGATTTATTTCACACTTTTATACTTTCTGATACTTCTGATCTCCTTGTCCAATAGCTGCTGCTTGGTAAAGCCTGCCCTATGACCTTGAACTTCCATGACCTCTATATGGTCCTCTCTAATAATCTCCTCCCCAAGAAACACAGATGTGTTTGGGAAAAGGCCCATGATTGTGTAGATCAAGCACACCAGACAACAGGGCCCATTCTGCAGGAGACTCAGCAGCCTCCAACATAGACCCTCATTGGGATTACAGTGAGAGTGATGATTGTCAGGCCAGGAACCATTTCATTACTTGTTTCCTCTCTGACCTGAGGGGAGTGACCCTTAAACCAATTAAATTTCAAAAGGTCCAAGAAATAACTCAAGACATGTCTGAAAACCTCTCTCATATGTGATCACCAGTGCACACTGATGATGTAAGATGCAATACCCTTTGCTTAACTCCTGAGCTATGCAGGTGTGGTCATACAGCTAGAGTGAGGGCAGAATTCTAACACCCACCTTCCTCCAAGCTACCCTACTGAATGACCCAGATTATAACACACCTAGCCCTCCTTCAATGCAGGGCATCATTCATTACTTACATAACAGATTTCACTCTAATATTAGTTCTCTGCAATCCTTTCTCCAAAGCCACCTGAATTTCACCCTGGCACACTAGACTGTCCTGCATAACCTAAGCCAAACCTGTGATATATTTCTTTACTAACCCCACCTCCACCACTTAATCTCCTATTTTCCTACTCTCCAGGACTGAAGACTGCTTACTGGCAACAACTGGCAGATTGACTTCACTCATGTGCACACTCTAAAATGCTGTAAATATCTTTTAGTCTGCACTGATACATTCTGTGGTTGGGTTAAGGCCCACCCAATTACAAACAAAAGGGCACTGACTGGTATAACATTTTATTCTCTAACATAGTTTCTAGCTTCAGACTGCTTCTTCCCTCCTGTCAGATAATGGGCAATAATTCACCTCTCAAATTATCCAGAGCCTCATTCAGGCTCTGAAAATACCTTGGCATTTTCATATCCATACCATGCGTAGTCTTCTAGCAAAGAAGAATGTACCAATGCACCAACAGAAGCCTAAAAGAAATACTATCCGACTCCCATCTGGACCAGAGGTGAGTGCCTGGGGTTATAGTCAGAGAGGCCCCTGCCTCTAGGTCTCACCCCCTGGGGCACCAGCCATCCCGGGAAGACCTGCCCAACTTGGCCCCAATTTCTGGCCACTCAGTGGGCCCTGTGGGAAAGTCCCCCTTTTCCAAGACTGCAGGCTCAGAGACCAGCCCCCATCCTACCCTGGAGCTCCCATCTGGACAAGATAAGGAGATCCCAGCCACTTCCTGAGACTCAAAGACCAGCCCCCAACTCCCATCTTCCCTGGAACTCCCATCTGCACCAGAGGTGAGTGTCTGGGTCACATCCAGAGAGGACCACATCTAGGTTCCAACATAGGGTAGGACCCCCCCATCCCCACCGGGAAGGTTCCCCTCTCAAAGAACCTCCAGTGGACACTACAACCTCCATGCCCTACCCCCACACCCATCTGCTAGAGACCCCAGCCACGTCCAGAGACATAGAAACCAGACCCCAGCTTCCATCCTTTCCCAGAACTCCCATCTGGACCAGAGATGAGTGCCTCAGGTTATAGTCAAAGAGGCCCCTGCCTCTCAGTCCCACCCCTGGGCACCAGCCATGCCAGGAAGACCTACCAAACTTGGTCCCAGTTTCTGGCTATTCAGCGGACCCTGTGGGAAGGTCCACCTTTTCCAGGACTGCAGGCAGACCCTGCAATCTCCACACGCTGCCCCCACACCCATCTGCCCAAAACCCTATCCACTTCCTGAGACTCAAAGACCAGCCCACAGATGCCATCCTAACCAAGCTCCCATGTGGACAAGATAAAGAGAACCCAGCCACTTCCTGAGACTCCAAGACCAGCTCCCAGCTTCCATCCACCCCAGAACTCCCATCTGCACTAGAGATTCCATCGTGCCCTGGAACTCCCATCTGGACAAGAGGAGCTCCCATCTGGACAAGATACTGAGATCTCAGCAACTTCCTGAGACTCAGAGACCAGCCCCAGCTCCCATCTGCCCCAGAGCTCCCATCTGGCCCAGAGCTTCCATCTGGACCAGAAAGAGGTTCCCTAAATCTGTCAGCTCTGTCTGGACAAAGTGCGCTGATAAGACCAAGAACAAATCCACAAGGAGATGGGCAGACATCAAGGCAGAAGTACATACAACAAAATAAAGAGCAATACAGCATCACCAGAACCTAGCCCTCTTCCAACAGCTAGACCTGAACATCACAGAATGGAAGAAGCAGAAGAAAGCAACCTCATAAATAACATCATGAGGAGTCTAGAGCCTTATATAGAAGAAATAAAAAATAAAGTAGAGGAACAGACAAACAAAAAATGGGAAAAACACTATAAAGAACTAGAGGGAAGGACAAATAAAGCAGATGAAAACAATAAGTCCCTGAAAGAAAATCATGAAAAAGCAATGAAACTGATGAGGGAAATAGTACAAGACCTGAAAAGGGAAAGAGAAAAAATGAAGAAGACACAAGCAGAGGGAATGCTGGAAATAGAAAATCTGAGTATAACCAACAGAATGCAAGAGATGGAAGAGAGGATCTCTGGTGTTGAAGATACATTAGAAGAAATAGATTCATCAGTCAAAGAAAACACTAAAGGCAACAAAGTCATGACCCAAAATGTCCAAGACATTTGGGACACCATGAAAAGACCAAACTTACTAAAAATAGGGATAGAGGAAGGAGAATATCAACTCAAAGGCACAGAAAATATATTTAAGAAGATCATAGAAGAAAACTTTCCCAACTTAAAGAAGGAAATGCCTATGAAGATACAAGTAGTCTATAGAACACCAAACAGACTACACCCCTCAAGAAAGTCCCCTTACCACATAATAATTAAACAACTGACCATACAGAATAAAGAAAGAATATTAAGAGGAGCAAAGGAAAAAGGCTAAGTGACTTATAGGCGAACCCATCAGAATAACACCCAATTTCTCAATGGAGACTTTGAAAGCTAGAAGGACCTGGACAGATATAATGCAGACACTAAGAGACCATGGATGCCAGCCTAGACTAATATACTTTCAATCAACATAGATGGAGTGAACAAGATATTCCAAGACAAAGCCAGATTTAAACAATACTTATCCACAAATGAATATTGGTGAAATTATTAAGGCTACTCCATGTAGTTAAAAGGGAGGTTCATTTTGTGGGGTAACTTACAAATAAAGGGATAGGTTGTAGGGTCTGGCAAAGGTATGGCGCAGTCCAGCGGTGTTCTCTGGAGAACTCTGCTCAGCCTACCTCCAGCGTCCAGGATCCCAGAACCAAGAGAGCCCTCTGCTCTCAATCCTGGGTCTTCAGCTTCCTTTCTCAGGCCCACCTTGTGGACATGACCATTAGCGAAGCCTCAATGGGGGTTGGAACTTCCAGGCCAATGCTAGAATGGCTACCCACTGCATCTCCCCCTTTTGTCTAAATAACCCAATACAAGACCATATACAATAGGAATGATTATCAAATATTGTCCAGGAGTAATGAGGGATAATGACGTAGATAAGTTGGAATTACAATAAATGCAAACAATATCAAGCAAAAAACACATACTAAAATCCAGGGAAGTCTAGAGCATGGGTAGGTGGCATGTTACAAAGATCATTCGAAAAGGTGTCATATCCTAAAGAACCTGAGTCTAATACTTAATATATTCTATCTAAGATATTATATATGTATACATACTAAGTTGTAACTATAACTGCTAGTCTTCAACCTCATCAAAGACCTGAGAAGAAATATAATAGTACCTGAGAAATGGGAGAAGGACACAAGCAACTTTTGGGAGTCTTGCAAGAGTAGACAGAGACAGCTGGCAGCCTGGACAGTCACCTAATGTTTCTCAGCATCTTTGGTGCATTCAAATTGGCTACAGGCCTAGAGTACCTGACAGACCATTTTCAGAAGCAGGAATTCTGAAAGACCATCTTACCCTGTCTTGGCAAAGTATATTGGTCGCTTTCCTTGTGTCCCACTTGTCCAGAAAGGACAGCATTTGTACTGTCAGTAGTTGAGGCAAGGGCAGTTCTTTGCCCAATAGGCCATTTTGTGCCAAGAAGACAAACATCCAAATGGAAATGTCGTAGTAGCCCAACATTCTCTCAGGATCAAATTAGTGCTGCCAGGAGCAGTTGTGTCTCACATCAACAAAATTCTAAGTTATTTAAATGCTATATTCTCTAGGTCCATGAAGTATTTGAAAATTACCTGTCCATCTGACCTATGTATTTATAAATCTGGATAACCTAACTAACACAATTATAGAGATGACAAGCATAGGTGACAATAACTCTATAAGTCTTGTCTACCTAAAGAACCTAAGGACTAAGACTTCCTATAAATAAGGCAAACAGTCTGTAAGCAAATGGACAGTAAAAGGACAATGACTTTAAATTGTGACAATACACAAAATATCTTTAACAGAGGTAGGAATGTATAGTGCAATGTGCAATATGATAATAATCCTAAATATATGTATCAGTATACAGAATATCTTAAACAGTAGAACATACATACAGTATGACAGATATAAATTTATGTTTGTATCAATATACAAATATTTCAAATAAGAGTATAAATATTTGTACAATATAACAAACAGTTCTTTATTTGTATCAATATACAAATTATCTTAAACAGGAATATAAAAAGTTTATATTTATATCAGCATATAAGAATTTATAACAGTGCAAATTACAGTGCAAATTATCTAAGGCTGCTATATTACTAAATTTGTTTACTAATGTGTATGATAGTCTACCATAATATATTATACCTATCCATTCCATTTCTTCTTTTCCCTTTATTTTTTCTTTGAGACATATTTTCTTTCCTTAAGGAGAGTACTGACTTTAACAGTTTCTTCCTCCCCCAAACCTAGAACAATTACCCATCACCCTGAAAAATATGAAACCTTAGGGAGAATGGGCATTGTTTTCTTAGAATTGCTTCCTGGTGTTTAGGGCGCGAGGGTAACTGTTGGGTATTGTGAGAAAGCTCAGATAGTTAAATCTCAGTTAGACTAACTGTAGACTCTGCAGCAACTCTCAGAGTAATGAGTAAGATTTTCTGAAATTCGGGCAAGAAGTATAGTATGATGATAATTACCATGGCATCATTCTGGAAAGGGTAGAGTTGCTGTTGTTGGGGCCATCTTCCTTCCGGAGACTTCAGAGATGGTTATTGGAAAAACTTATTTTTTATCAGAATGGAAGGTTTGGATTTAAAGATGTCATGACATGTAAGAAAGGATTCCAAGAAATCAAGTGTAAGCATGGAGAGAATTAGAATCTTGAAGACAATGGTCCCTTATAATTGCTTTCCTTCTGTCTCACATCAAAGGGCTCTTCTAGTATGGAACTGAAGAATCTCTCAACCTTTTCTTTTATCAATAGGCTTGAGTCTAGAGAAGGATTAAGCCAATTCCATCTCCAAAGCCAGCTTGGTTTATAATTGAATTGGAACCACAACTATTCTAGATTGATAGGGAAATAGATGTTAGATGGTGATATCTTACCCTGTGTAGATTGGTACCAATAGATTCTTTCTTTCTGCTGTAAACATCCAGATATCCAAGACCTTATGATTTCTGGAAGATGGGTATTTCCATTATCCTGGAAAGACAAAAGCAGAACCCTACACCAACCTTTGATTGTTAAATTTTTCAGACAACTTGAAGAGATGTCACATTGGTGGATGATAAATTACTTCTCATCAAGGGATTTCTCCTATTCAAATCGATTTTTTATTAATTTTTTTGGTATCCATAGCTTTTCTTCTCCTGTGGAAACAAAAGCAAAACCCCTTCCCCAACGTAGGACATATCTAGGTTTCCATTCTGAGGTCAACACAACTTTGAAATAAACCGGATGGTTTAGCTCAGAAGTTTTGTCTGTCCTCCAGTGTTTCTCCAGAGCTGTTGTTCCTTTCTCATCTCTCATTGAGAAAATTCAAGGTTAATAAAGCACTATTCACTCTATTTCTAGGAGTCATTGTTACCTGTTGCTGTTTATTTAGCATATCCTTTAAAGTTCAATTGGATCTTTCTATGACTGCTTGGCCTGTGGGATTGTGTGGTATGGCTATAACATGATTTATATTGTAATAAGCAAAGAACTATCTTATTTTATTGGAGACATATGCTGGGGCATTATCAGTCTTAATTTGTACAGGTATTCCCATGATGACCATAACTTCTAATAGGTGTGTAATCACAGAATCAGCCTTTTCAGAACTCATAGGAGTTTCCCACTGAAACTGGCGAAGTCTTAATTTAACTTTTTGAATCAAATCAGAGATCTTTTCTATATGTCTTTAATTTCTTATTTAGTTTACATGGTAGGAATATCCATTCCATTATAATATCTTCCCTCTGCATCAAAATACCTGTGAGGGAATGTCTGGAGGGGAATATGACAAGATTGCATTTAAGTTCTAGATCCACACTATCCACATGTGCTTCTCCAATTGTCTTTTCTACTAGAGCCAATTCCTTCTCAGCTTTGGCTGATAATTCTCTTGGACTATTTAATTCTTTGTCCCCGTCTAGAGTATTAGCCAAATTTTGTAGTCCATCTTTGTGTATTCCCATGATACCCAATAAGTTGGAAATGCTTCCTAACAACTTTTGAATATCATTAAGAGTCTTCAATCGATCTCTCCTTAGTTGTACATTTTGGGGTCTAATTTTTTGTAACTCTATCTTATATCCTAAGTAATTAATAGAATCTCCTCTTTGTATTTGTTCAGGAGCAATTTCCAGTCCCCAGAGAGCCATTTTTTTTTTTTTTTTACTTCTTCAAACATGCTTTCTAATGTGTCTAACTTTGGATCAGCTAATAGGATCGCATCCATATAGTGATAAATTATGGATTGTGGAAACTTTACACAAATTATCTCCAATGGTTTTTGCACAAAGTATTGGCATAAGGTAGGACTGTTTAACATTCCCTGTGGGAAGACCTTCTGTTGATATCTCTTGACTGTCTGAGAATTTTTATAATTAGGAACTGTGAAGGCAAATTTTTCCCTGTCATTTTTTGTAAGGGTATGGTAAAGAAACAGTCTTTTAAGTCAATATCTATTATAGGCCATTCTTTGGGTAGCAGAGAGGGCAAGGGCATCCCAGTCTGTAGGGAGCCCATTGGCTGAATTACTTTATTAATAGCTCTCAAATCTGTCAGCATTGTCCAATTACCAGACTTTTTTTAAAAATAACAAATACAGGAGAATTCCAAGGGCTGGTAGATTCTTCAATGTGTTGAGCATTTAACTACTCGAAGCAGCTGTTCTAAAGTTTGTAGCTTCTCTTTTGTCAAAGGCCACTGTCCAACCCAGACAGGTTTATTAGTTAGCCATTTTAAAGGTAAGGCAGTTGGTACTTCTGAGAGTTCGACAGCAGTCAGAGAGTATAGGAATTTTAATCTGGGTATTCCACTGTTGTAACAGATCTCAGCCCCATAGATTTACTGCTACATTTGCTACATATGGCTTCAGCCTTCCTCTCTGTCCTTCTGGCCCTATGCATTCAACCCACCTCGAACTCTGTTTTATCTGAGATAGGGTGCCAATTCCTAAAAGTTGGACATCTACCTCTTGAAGAGGCCAATTCAAATGCCTTGATTTTAGTGTAATTATACTCATATCTACACCTGTGTCTACCAGGCCCTCCAGAACCAAGCCATTAATTTGAATTAAAAGCTTTGGTCTTTGTTCACTTATGGAAGTCTGCCAAAATATTTGTTCTATTGTGTTCTTTGTAAACTGTGATTCATCTATCAGAGCTGTTTTATCATCCATTGCAGTATTGGTTTCTACGTTAAGCATTGGTTTATTCAGTTGTCCTGGAGAGGAATGTCTTCCACAGTGGCTGGGAATGTTCTTACCACATTTGATTTGGGGGCCTGCAAGAGGCCCCCTGAGGCATTTCCCACCAGTAAAGGGTTGCTTCATATATATATTTTTGATCTGCACTCACTGGTCCAATTTCAGCATTTGTCAAATCTTCTACATAATCCAGGACATGGTTGGGATCTCCTGTTTAGGCTATTCCTAGAAGGAGTATTACTTCTAGGATTACCCCATGTACAGTTTTTACTTATATGACCTGGTGTACCACATTTAAAATATTTGGTACCATGGGGCCTTCTTTCACCTCTGGGATTTGTCTCTCCTATCCAAGCCTCATTACTGTAGTTAAGAGACTCAACACTATTAGTATACTGAATCCATTATTCCAAAGGAGCTGATCTGATCTTTAATGGTGTAAGTATTCTTTTGCACTCTGCATTAGCGTTGTCAAATGCCAAGGACTCAGTCAATACTTTTCTTAATTCTTTATCTGACACAGCTTTTGTTATAGCTGTGTTCAGCCTTTGTAAAAAATCAGTGAAGGGTTCATGCAGTCCCTGAAATATCTTTGTGTATACCTCAGTTGCTTTTCCAGGTTCTGGAATTTTTTCCCAAGCATTTAGAGCTGCTGTACAGCATACGGATATTGTATGCTCATCATAAACGGCTTGTACATTCCTGTCAGTGAAACATCCCTCACCAAGTATTTGATCTTGGGAGATCTCAAAACCTCTGAGTTTACCTTGTTGTTCTAAATTTCTTGCCTCTTCTCTCAACCAGCTTTTCCACTGTAACTGCTGGCTATATTCTAGAACAGCTGAAATTAACTGATGCCAGTCATCTGGAATGATTCTGTGTGAGGTAGACCACAAATTTAACATCTGTTTTACATATGTGGAGTGTATCCCATATGTAACTACTGCTTCCTTTATATTTTTAAAGTCCTTTGTTGAAATTGGTTGTAATGTATAATGTCATATATGGTTCGGGGTATGTGTTATCTGTTGGCTTCTCATGGATAATAACAGGATAAGCCATTATATGAGAGCCATTTGGAGATTTTACAACCTGTATGGTCTTGCCCTTCTGCTTATTAGTTCCTTTGTCATGTTTATTGAGTGTTTCCTCCAGGGCTTGTAAAGGAGCACCTAGGGTCTCTTCCAGGGCATAAACCTCCTCTCTTGTAAGGGACTCCAGATTTTTCATGGAATCATGGAAGTTTTTATGTTCTTCTGAAACACATGATTCCATGGACCTTATCTTATCAAATAATGATAATTTTTCTTCCTTATATAGTGTCTGAGTAGCTACAACTTCACTCTCAAAAGTTAGTGTTCTATCCATTAACTACTCATATTTATTATCAATAAAAGCAATTTGGGGTTCAAGCTTGTTTTGTAAATTCTGGTTAGCAGATTCCAGAGAGAGAATAGTTTTATGCAAGTCCTGGTGAGCAGATTCCAAAGAAAGAATCTTTTTCTGTAAGCCTTCATTGTTATCTTTTAAAGCCTGTAAATCCAGGTTAGCACATTCCAGAGAAAGAATCTTTTTCTGTAAGCCTTCATTGCTATCTTTTAAAGCCTGTATCAGTCCCAATAATGACTCATTTTGTTCTTATTATTAAACCAGTGTTTGAACACTTTGGATTATTACAATGAATGTCAAAATGGTACAGGCCAGATATGTCTTAGGGAGCTCTCATATTTCCAGGAAAATGTCATTCTTCATACAGGCAAAAAGGTTTTTAAATTCTTGTGAGGTAATGTTGTTAGCCATATTACAAGAATTCCTCAAAATTTGTTAGTCAGTTTTAAGGTATAAAATTATCAAGTACTTTTACTTGAAAGAAGCTTACCTTTCTGTGGTTTTGGGGGGTGCAGTAGCACTTTTCAGCCAGCAGGAGGCATTGGTATAGCTCCAAAGCAGGGCCTGCTGGCAACCTTGGCTGGCAGCAGCTGAAGGCAAGAGCCAAGATATAGGGGAGTCAGCACTCAGGGAGGAGTGGGAAGGCCTCACTCACAGCGTTTTTTCCTGGTCTGGGGGCTAAGCTTGGGAACTGAGACTAGACTAGCTGCCCCCTTTTTTGGAAATGGAACTGTGTAGGTGTCCCCTGGTTAAATGGAACTTTGCAGGCAGGTTTAGGTACCTCTAAGTAAATGGAGAGAAACTCAAAACAATACCACTAAAATAAGAAACAGGGCAAGGCTGTCCCCTCTCCCGATACTTATTCAATATAGTACTTGAAGTTCTAGCTAGAGCAAATAGACAACATAAGGAGATTAAGGGGATACAAATTGGAAAGGAAGAAATCAAGCTTTCTCTATTTGCAGATGATATGATAGTATACATGAGTGACCCCAAAAATTCAACTAAGGAACTGATACAGCTGATAAACACCTTCAGCAACATAGCAGGATACAAGATAAACTCAAAAAAATCAGTAGCCCTCCTATATACAATAGACAAACAGGCTGAGAAGGAAATCAGAGATACATCACCCTTTTTCATAGCCACAAATTATATAAAATACCTTGGGGTTACGCTAACTAAGCATGTGAAGGACCTATATGACAAGAACGTTAAGTCCCTGGAAAAAGAAACTGAAGATGTCAGAAAATGGAAAGATCTCCCATTTAGCAGGAATGTTAATGGTACTTGTTAATAAAAACAAACCTGAGGCCAGTTATTGCGGTGAACACTGGAAGATCAGAGAGGCAGAACAAGCCACAGTTTCCTCACCTCACCAGTTCCTCAGCTGGTCTTATTTCTTCAGACTGCAAGCTTCTGAGTCCTCCTCCACATGAATCTCAGCTGAACTGTGTTGCTCCAAAGCCTGAACACTTATTCAACCAAATGCTTAACTAACTACATGCTTTACTAACTTAGTTCCTGGTCCTCAGGCTTTATATACCTTTCTGCTTTCTGTTATCACTCCCTGGGATTAAAGGCTGGGTTTCTGAGATTAAAGGTGTGGGTCACCATGCTTAGCTGTTTTCTAAAGTGGCCTTGAACTCAGAGATCCGGCTAGCTCTGCCTCCCAAGTGCTGGGATTAAAGGCGTGTACCACCACCGCCTAACTTCTGCTATGGATTGCTTTTCTCATTTTCTAGCCACCATTTCTGGCTCTGTACCTAGTGGCTGTCTGTTCTCTGACCCCACATAAGTTTATTTCTGGTAACATACAATATTTCAGGGAACACCACACTCCCATGATCAAGGATAGGCAGGATTAACATAGTAAAAATGGCGATCTTACCAAAAGTAATCTACAGATTCAATGCAATCCATCAAATTACCAACACAATTCTTCACAGACCTTGGGAGAATAATATTCAACTTCATATGGAAAAACAAAAACAAACAAACAACAAAAAAAGGATAGCCAAAAGAATCCTGTACAATAAAACAACCTCTGGAGGCATCACAATCCCCGACATCAAGCTCTAGTATAGAGCTACAGTAACAAAAACAGATTGGTACTGACATAAAACTGACATGTGAACCAATGGAATTGAATTGAAGACCCTGATTTTAATCCGCACACCTATGAACATATAAATTTTGACCAAGAAGCCAAAAATGTACAATGGAAAAAAGAAAGCATCTTCAACAAATGGTGCTGGCATAACTGGATGTCAACATGTAGAAGGCTGCAAATAGATCTATATCAGTCACCATGCACAAAACTTAAGTCCAAGTGGATCATAAAACCTCAACATAAATCCAGTTACTCTGAAACTGAGAGAAGAGAAAGTAGGAAGTAATCTTGAACGCGTTGGCACAGCAGATCACTTCCTAAATATAACACCAATAGCGTAGACACTGAGAGGAAAAAAAAAAATCAATCAATGAGACCTACTGAAACTAAGAAGCTTTTGTAGAGCAAAGGACACAGTCAACAAGACAAAGCAACAGCCTACAGAACGGGAAAAGGTCTTCACCAACCCCACATCTGACAGAGGGCTGATATCCAGAATATATAAAGAACTCAAGAAATTAGACTACAAATTGACCAACAGTCCAATTAAGAAGTGGGCTATAGAACTAAACAGAAAATTCTCAAAACAGGAAGCTCAAATGTTGAAAAACATTTAAGGAATTGCTCAATATCCCTAATTATCCAGGAAATGCAAATCAAAATGACTCTGAGATACCACCTTACACCTGAAGAATGGCTAAGATCAAAAACACAGAAGACAGCTTATGCTGCAGAGGATGTAGAGCAAGGGGAACTCTCCTACACTGCTGGTGGGAATGCAAGCTTGAACAGCCATGTTGGAAATCAATATGGCTCTTCCTTAGAAAATTTGGAATCCATCTCCTCCCAGACCCAGCTATAGCATTATTGGGCATATACCTAAGGAATGCTTAATCATACCACAAGGGCATTTGCTCAGCTATGTTCATATCAGCATTGTTTGTAATAACCAGAATCTGGAAACAACCTAGATGCCCTTCAATTGAAGAATGGATAAAGAAAATATGGTACATATACACAATGGAGTACTACTCAGCAGAGAAAAACCATGACATCATGAGGTTTGCAGGTAAATGGATGGATCTAGAAAAAATCATCCTGAGTGAAGTAACCTAGACTCAGAAAGACAAACATGGTATGTACTCACTCATAGTAGGATACTAGATGTAAAACAAAGATGACTAGACTGCTACACAACTCCAGGGAGGCTACCTAGTAAACAGGACCCTAAAAAAAGACACAGGGATTGCCCAATGACAGAGAAATGTCAAGGGAAAGAGAGCTTAGGAGAGCATGAGATCCTAGCTGGATCAAGAACAGAAAGGGAGAACAAGGAATAACAACATACCATGATAAATGAAGACCATATGAGAACAGGAAGAAGCAAAGTGCTAGAGATGTCCCCCAGAAATCCACAATGATTCATCCACTGTAGACTACTAGCAACGGTTGAGAGAAAGCCTGATCTGACTTAGTCTGGTGATCAGATGGCCAAACCCCCTACCTGTTGTGCCAGAACTCTCATCCAATAACTGATGGAAGTGGATGCACAGATCCTTGGCCAGGCCCCAGGTGGAGCTCCAGGACTCCAATTGTTGAGAAAGAGGAAGGACTCTAAGAGTGTGAATTTTTGAGCCCAAGATTGGAAAAAGCACAGGGACAAATAGCCAAACTAATGGAAACACATGAACTATAAACCAAAGGCTGTGGAGCCCCCAGCTGGATCAGACCCTCTGGATAAGTGAGACAACTGAATAGCTTGAACTGTTTCAGAGGCATCCAGGCTGTGGGACTGGGACCTGTCCTTAGTGCATTAGCTGGCTGTTTGGAACCTTGGGCTTACACAGGGACACTTTGCTCAGCCTGGAAGGAGGAGAGTGGACCTGCCTGTACTGAATCCACCAAGTTTAAATGAATTCCCAGGGGAGTCTTGGCCCTGGAGGAGATGGGAATGGAGGGGAAGGGATGGAGGGAAGGTAGGGGTGGGGGCAGGAGAGGGAGAACAAGGGAACCCAAGGCTGATATGTAAAATTAAAATACAACTATAATAATAACAAAAATTTTCAGAAAAAAAAAAAAAAAGAAATACTAACCAAACTTACTCTGGAACTTTATCTCACCTGAATTAAACTTCTATCTCCAGCTCTTCTTCAACTTCACTCTATGCCTCCAAACCCTTCATCCTTTCTCCCTCTGAGTTGATGTTTGGGAGATCCCTTCTTTCCCTGGGACTACATCCCTCCCACTCCCCCATTGCTGATAAACTTCTGCTGCCCCCTTTCTTACAGTAGCCAGTTTGTTCACGCATCTGGACACATTTCAAACACCTTCTTCCTCACCACTCATAAATCCTCCAACTTGTCCTATATAGCTGGGAGATCAGGTTCTACACACACACACACACACACACACACACACACACACACACACACACACACACAAACTCTGTCTCTCTAACCCAACTAGCAAGAGCTCACCAGGTGTTATCAGTCTCTCAGTTCTGAAGATAATGTCATTCCCACATCTGGCTTATGAACATCTTACCTACAAACAGAAACAGTTCCTTGATGGTTTCCAGGAATACTTCTGGCTTCTATGAGTCACATGACATCTATGAGATAATTATTGTTCTGTGGCTCCAGGGATTCTTCCAATGCCTCAGTCCACAGCTTATTGAATTTTGGAATTTCCTCTTGAGTCTCTTTCTCTTCTCACCTCCTCCTTCACTGGCCCTGCCTTCAACCCTTTAGATTAATAATTATCTTTTTCTTGATCTTTGCCCCGATCAGCAAAAAGGAGCCAGAAGAACAATACCCACATACCCAGTGACTCAATAATGTAACCAAATGGTGGGAATGAAGGGTTCCAACAGGCCCAAACATGGTGCCATCAGGTTTTACTCTTTTGTTAAACCATTGGACTCCTTTATTTGCAACATCATTATACATGAGGCTGACCACCAAGGTCTATCTATCAAAATGCCTTATTTGACTATACTTACCAATATGTCCTATTGGGACTTACCAACTCATCCTAGAATGGACTTCCCCCTTTTCTTATTAAAAAAAAAACAAAAAAAACCCAAAAAACACTCCTACAAAATTACCTGTTGCTATTTCTGCCCCATATAGATTCAGCCACCCTGGCTCTCTTCTTGCTTAATAAAGGATCTCTTCTCACTGGAAACTGGTGTTTGGGTATAGAATGTACCTTATCTAGGGTCCAGAAGGGGATAGTCTAGGGTGCATGGGTCCCTTCAAAATAGTCAAGACAATAGTTGTTCCATTGTAGATACTAAAGTTAAAGGAACAGTAACACAGATTCTTCTGTCATCATCAAAGCATATAGTACCATACATCATTTTTAGTTAGCTACCTATGAGCATGATTGGTTGTCACATGAAGATTACTGGGAATTTCTGATGATGGCTAGCTTGCTAAATGTCATTTACCAGGGGTATCCCATAAGGCCACTTAACTACAAGCATGCTCCTTGGAGCCTTGTCACCAGCCCCATCCATCTCCAGCTGCTCCTCAACTCACATCTGACAAACACCACATCTACTAGCCCCTTCTCCCTTTTAAAAGATGGCAACTTGCCAGTGTTTTCCCAAGACTGTGGGGGACCTTTGTGCATCAGTTTTCTCCTCTGAAAAATTCACATTCCTTTTATTTTCCTTCTGTCTCCTTTTCTCACTCTCTTCTTTCTATTTCATCTACACTTCCTTCATTTTTGAAATCTCTGTATACATATGTGTGTGTTCATATGTGAACAAATACAGGAGCATATGTGTCATGGAGGTCAGAAGAAACATTGATGTGTTGGTCATTGACTTGCATCTTTTTTGATGAAGGGTCTCTTGTGTTTTGTAATTGCATGCTCCAGGCCAGCTGTTCCAAATGATTCCAGAGATTTTCCTTCATCATCCTTCTGTCTCTCCCACTAAATAATGGAATTACAGACAAGTGCTGTTACAACTGACTGACTTATTCAGGCTCAGGTCATCCTGCTTACATAACAAGTCCTTTACAGACTTAGCCACCTGACCAATTCACTTCTCTCATTATAAATTTAGATTTGTTAGGTCTCCCATAGGCCATGTTACCTGGGGAGATGAATTAAGGCTTATCCCCTATTTCAGAGTTCCATTGCTACAGCTGAAGCTGCCTCTCTCCCCCTAAAGCCAGATTTCAGGGTTCAAAGCAGTGTCTGCTTCTTTCTGAGCTCCCAGAATCTAGAGGCCAACCTATCCTCTTAGTAAATACCAAGGTTATTGGCATTTTTCATCTTCATCTCCCCCTGGCTTTACTCACTCCTCATCTCTTTGAAGAAGGTAGAAACTATCTGTGCAAAACATAGGTCTTACCTCAAAGGGAGTGAGAAATAGTTCTCCTTGAGCCAAGTAAGAGTGACAACAGCCTAGATATAAAAACTTCTCTTGTGTTCTAAGAGACTGGAATATTTCCTGGACCTCATAGTCAGAGTTAATAATACAGCTTGAGGTCATTTAAGACATAAGACGGTGCCATCCTACTGCATACTCAGCCTACTTGTTTAACCAGCTTTTAAGAGAAATAAATATAACAAATGACATAACAATCAACCTTATCCTGACTTTTCCATGTAATCAACTTTTATGACCTAAGCTAATGCATAGCTGTAATCTTAAATTATAAATTCTTCCATGTCTCTGACCCAGAACTATGCATGTGTATCATTTGATGAAAGCAACAAGTACAAAAGTTAAAAACAACTTTCTAAAAGTCTACCATCAACATTGAACACAACATTTATAAATATTGGTTGATAAACAATGATGTTTGTAATACTGTTTGTTACCTGGGTCAGTTGGAGGCAGTTACTTAGTCACTTGTAAAACTCTATTAAGGATTTATGTAAAGTATCCCACTCCTTCCTCATGGGCTGCTTTCTGTGCTGTTCAATGAAAATAAAGCAAACACTTTATTAGGGACAGACTCACACACAGAGACATACACAAGGACAGACATAGACATAAGGACAGAAGACAGCCTTCAGGACACAGACAGGAAGTACAGGGAATGTGAAGAAGAAAATTAAAACCTGGACTCTCTCTTGGTTAAATGACTCCAAGTTGAAACACTTTTACTTCCTTCCTTAATGTGACACCAATGCTTTATTGGTGACTCAGGGCTAATTGCCAATGTGTTTAATTCATATAGTGTTATAACATGGTCTTATGAAGATATTGTAGGAATAGAAAAAAGAAAGTCATAAATCACAGATATAATGGGAGAAACAAAAGAAAGGCAGGCTACAGAAAGTGCAAAATCTCTTACATAGCTTTCATATGCTATCTGTTGATGTTCTTAGCTCCTGGTTTGGTAGAAAATTGGTGTCTATAAAGTTAATACATTCCAAAACGGTAGTTACAAGGATTTTGTGTCAGACACAGAAATTAAGATGAAATGGCTGTTAAAAGGACAGAAGTATCTCAAGACATGTTTGGCTGTGAATTTGCAGCATTCCCACTCTCCATGATGTGTTTCAAAATATTCGTTTTAGTTCTGTCTGTGTATGACTGTCTGCAATGTGTATTTACACTGCCTGTTTGCCTGCTGCTTATTGTGAGTAGAAGGTGTCAGGTCATTGGTAAGGGATGTCAGCTACTCACCAAGCAGAGACTATGAGAGATATAAATTCTCACGTCTGCCATGTGAATTGGGCTGCAGAAGGAGAACCTCCATTTTACACTCTCTCTGCATAATGTCTAGCTGTGGGTCTCTGCACTCATCTGCTGCCAGAGGAAGTCTCTCTGATGACTACTTGACAAGGAACCAATTTATGGGCATAGGACAATACCATTAGGAATCATTTCACTGTTTTTTTTATTTTTTTTCAGTCTTGTTTTATTCTATACTAGGTCACTGGGCCATCCATTCTCCAATTCCTGGCCATCCAGGCAATGTCAAGAATGGGCTCCCTCTCATGGCATGGCCCTCAAGTTAAATCAGATATTGGTTGACCATTCCCGCAAGTTCTGTACCACCATTGCCCCAGCACATCTTGCAGGTAGGTCTGATTGTAGGCCAAGGGTATTGTGGCTAGGGTGCTGTCCAGCTTTCCTCTTCCCTGGCCTGCAGAGTATCTTCTCACATCCGAGTTTAGACATAGGGGTACAGGAAACATGTAGGCAGCAGCTTGATCTCTCAACTTTTAGTGAGTGTTGTGATACAATAGGCTCTGTTGGGCCATCAGTCAGCTTCCAAATCATGACAGAGAGACTTATCATTAGCTATAAATGCTTGGCCTTATATTATGCTTGTCCCACAAACTCTTGTAATTTAATTTACCCTGTTTCTCCTCATCTATGTTTTCCCCCTCAGGGTTTTTTGTTTTGTTTTGTCTGTTTGTTTGTTTTACCTTTCTTTCATTCTGTATGTCCTACTCTGTGTCTGACGGGCTGGAGGTTGCCTGACCAGCCCTGGTCACCTCCCTCTCTTTCTCCCTCATTCTCTCCTCCTCTGAGCCTAGATTCCTCTTCCTCCTTTTTCTTTCTACCCAATGGCCCTGTCTATCCCTCTATTGCCTAACTATTGGCCATTTAGATTTTTATTAGACCAACTAGGTGCCTTAGGAAGAGAGGGTAAAACAGCGCCATCTCTACACATAATAAAACAGATGCAGAATAAACAAATGTAACACATCATTACATAGTTACACAAATGCAGAATAAACAAATGTAACATGTCTTTCCATAGTTAAAGTAATATTCCACAACACTGTGATGTTGTCCTCTACAATGGGCCCTGCTGTCAGTTTTTGGAGAATGATCCCTGTCTTATCAACAGCCTGGATTGTTTAGGGATCTCCATGGGATGCCCTCAGCCAACAACTCAACATAATGTACACAATCCCACTGATGGAAGCCTTGCCTAGCTAGAAAAGATGGCCAGTTTAGACTCCATATCCTTGATTACTAGGATTCCTCCCTAGGGGTCGCCCTCATAGATTCCAGGAAGTTTCCACACTGCCTCCCCTACTGTCCCAATTGTTGCTCAATTCCTGCTATCTCCCTCCACACTTTATCTTTTCAACACTCCCCCAACCGGATATTTCCTGCTTGTGTTCCCACCTGCCCCCAATCCACTCACGAAATATATTCTATTTCACCTTGCCAGGGAAAACCAGGCACCTCCTAAAGCCCTCCTCTTTATCTAACCTGTCTGAATCTGTGGATTGTAGCTTGATTATGCTTTACTTAACAGTTAATTTCCACTTATAAGTGAATACATACCACATTGGTCTTTCTGGATAATTCTTTTCTAGTTGCATCTATTTGTCTGCAAAGTTTGTGATTTGCTTTTTTAACAGCTGAGTAACAATCCGCTGTGAAAATGTACCACATTTCCTTTATCCAGGTTTCAAGTGAAGGACTCTAGGTTGTTTCAGGTTTCTAGCTGTTATGAATAAAGCTGTTGGCTGCCCTGGTGCCAACTTGCAGGGAAGACTCCTGTAGGCAGGCTCCCACACCAAACCCCCATCAGACCCTGCAATCTACAAGACTCACACCTACCCCAAACCTACCCATACACCTGTTACCCCAGTGACTTCCTGAGACATTGAATCTGCTGGATATCATTGGACCTAGAGGTGAGTGATTCTTCACCCACCCAGAGTATTTTGCCTCTAGGACATAAGCCCTGAAATACAACCAGTCCCTGGGAACCCAAATCCATCTCTGCCCAAGGTGCTGGCCAGCATGGAAGATTCCTTTAGGTAGGTTCCCCCACCAACCCCCCAAGACCCTGAAACTACAATACACATGCCCTACCCCAAACCTACCCACCCACCTGTGACCCAAGAGGCTTCCTGAGACACAGAATCTGTCAGCTCTGATTGGACCAAGAGCCCTGATAAGACCAAGAGCAGATCCCTAAGACATAGAATCAGCCAGCTTGGACTGGACCAAGAGCAGCTCCCTGAGACACAAAATCCACCAGCTCTAATTAGACCAAGGGCTAATGTTGGACTCAGAGGGGCCCCTGAGACACAGACACAGCAAGCACAGATTGGAACAAGAGCAGCATGCTCAGACACAGGCGTCTGTTGCACCTAACTGAGGAAGACATGGGTAGATGCTAGTGCAAAAATATACACAACAGCATAAAGAGCAATATGGTATCATCAGAACCTAGTGGTTCTACAACAGTAACACCTGAATATCCAATGTAGAAACAGAAGAAAGCAACCTTAAAAATAACTTTATGAAGATGATAAAGGCCTTTAAAGAGGAAATGAAAAATTCCCTTAAAGAATTTGAGGGAAAGACAAAAAAAATTGGAAGAAATCAAAAAGTGCATTAAAGAAAGCAAAGAAAACCATGAGAAAGCAATTAAAAATGTGAAGGAAATAGTTCAAGACCTGGAAATTGAAATAGAAACAATGAAGAAGATACAAATTGAGGGAATGCTGAATATAGAAAATCTGAGTAAATGAACAGGAACCATAGATGATCTGTGGGATCCACAGAAGACATGGGTGTGTGAGTGAGTGGAGAAAATGCAGCTGGTGTTATGACAAAGAGCTCTAGGGGAAACCCCAAGAACAGGGTCTGGGGGAACAAAAAGGGAAGACGTTCTGCAGGCAGCCTCCCTGTTCTGGCAGACATGGCCTGTGCTCTTTCACCACAACTTTAAGCTTGTCTTCTACCCAACACCGGGAGGCAAAGGCAAGTGGAACTCTGTGAGTTCAAGGTCAGCCTGGTCTACATAATGAATTCCAGGAGATCCAGAGTTCCATAGTGAAATCTTGTCTCAAGAAAACCAAACCCCCAAATCAAAAATGTCCTCACAGTGTATTTTTCATCATTAACTTTTGAGTGTGAGTGTTTTCATATTCCTGAGTGTTGACACAGGTTACTAGAAAACCAGAAGGAGAGAGTGAAAATCAATAAAGTGATGCCTACCAGAGGATACCCTGACAGACAGACAGACACTGATACATGACTATGAAAATGGTGTTTTGGTGTGTTTATGTTTCTTCTCTCACTTCATGGAATTGTTCTTCATGGTATATAGTAATTTCCTTCCCTAAAATATTGGTGTCAAGGAACCAGCTTCTTGTTTATAAGCACAATGTGCACATAATGTGCTCTGGAAAGAAAAGTATCATCAACAAAATCCAGTTGTACTGAATTTCAACAGTTCTACCATCTAATGGCTCTGTAGATTTGGGGGAGGGGGCAGGTGGAGCTTATCCTACAAATCCTCCAGTGATTTACTTTTTATTTTTGTTTATGTACACTTGCATATGTGTGTGCATATGTATACACCCACATGTGTGCAGGTGCAGGGGAAGGCCAGAAGATGCTGTCAAATGCCCAAGAACTGGACAGTAGGTGGTTGTGAGCCACTCCAAGTAGGGGTATGGTGACTTCATGCCACAGTGCATGTGTGAATGTTAAAGGGTAAGGTTTTGTGAGGTTGGAGCTCTCTTTCCACTGTGGGTTTTAGAAATCAAACTAAGGTTCTCAGACTTGTGAGTCAAGAGACTTTACCTCCAGATCCATCTACCAGGCCTAGATTTGTTGCATGAATCCTAATTGGTATTAAAAATCCTGGAGCCAGATATCGGGGTAAATGCTGAAAGATCAGAGTGTGCCACAGCCACCACCTCTTACCTCACCAACTTTTCAACCTGAAAGAGACTGAGCTCCTTTCTCCTCCTGCCTCATATTCCTTTCTCTGTCCAGCCATATGACTTCCTGTCTCAACCTCCCTAGTGCTCAGATTAAAGTCATGTGTGCCTCTCAAGGCCTGGGAGCAAGGACACGAGATCCCAAGTGCTGGGGTTAAAGGTGTGTGCCACCACTGCCTGGCCTCTATGGCTAATTAGTGGTTGGCTCTGCCCTCTGATCTTAAGGCACACTTTACTTGTTAGAGCATACACAAAATGTCATCACACAGACTTATCTTCAGGCTCACTGTCCTCATAGCAGGAAGGTAAATAATACTTGTTTTGTGTAGAATGCAAATCAGGACAAGGCAGGCAGAATTTTGGATGGAACAAGTGCTTATGAGTGGCAGCTGTTGTTGCTGCAGACACCAGCAGCAGAATATTTAGAAAGTGCTGCCTCCTCAAGGGACCCATGATCTGACATTCCAGAAATCCCCACAAAGTTGCGCAGTTTTTATTAGCACCCTCTCTTCATTGGCAGAAATACACGACTGGCACATACTGCTGCTGCGGAAGTAGAGTACTGGTTTCCACATCCTTTGGCTATATCCCAGTCCTAGTCTCACTAACTACGGCTTTGTGTTCCCTCCCCACAGCTCCCAGCACTCAAAAGCACACCAACATTGTTTTCTTTTGTACACATGGGAAGGAATGCATGGTTGTTGATGCCAAAGAACAACCACCAGTGGGATTTAGTCATCGTATCCAGAAGAGTTAGGGACTGCACCTCAGATTCCAATAGGTGAGTCTATGTGTCAATCTTTAATAAAAGAAAGAAAGGGAGGGATGGAGGGACGGAGGGAGGGAGGGAAGAAGAAAGGAAGGAAGGAAGGAGCAAGGGAGGGAGGGAGAAAGGAAGGGAGGGAGGGAGGAAGTCCAGAATATAAGGTGACTCTGCACTTGTTGTTTCTCATCTATTTTAATGGAAGTTACTTTTTGAATGACAATGATTCTACGTAGTATTTTGCAGTTTTCTCAAAATACTCAGGTAAGAGGCAATATGTTGGATGGTTTATACACATTGATAGGATCAATGCTTGAGTCAACACTGAAAACATATTATGAGCCTGTGGAAGTCAAGGTTTGAAGGATTTTCACGACTTGTCAAATGTTGCATAGCTAGAAGGGATAAAGTTCAGTTCAGATCTTTCTCATTCAGAACCAGAGTGTTTGTGAGAGTTGAGGGGCATGCTTATGAACACATGTGTGGAGGTTGGAGCTGGGTACCGAATATCTTATTTCATGGCTTGTCAACTTGTGTGAGATAGAATCTTTTACTGAACTCAGATTTCACTGATTTGGGGATTCAGATGGGGAGCTAGCCAGCAAGCCCCAGGAATCCACTTCCCCAGCACTAGTGTTATAGGCAAGAACCTCCACACTCAGCTATTTTTACACAAGTACTGGGTAACCAATGTCATGTTCACATAATTACATACTGAGTCATTTTCTTAGTTCTAGATTTAGTTGGGTTTTGTTGTTGTTGTTGTTTTATTTTGCTTTCTTCTCTAATATACAGTACTCAAACAATGAGAGCACTTATATATAACCTTTATTTTTTTAAAGCATAATTTGTCAATCAAATACTCTGCAGTCTTCCCGTTGCCTCAAAGATGGACGTCACATGTCTACTTCATTTATAGACTTAATCCAAACTTTGACTCATCTAATTATCTGTTGTTTTTTTTTTCACCAAGCAACCAGCAACCAGCATTTCACCAAGGCCACTTCAATCTCTCTCGTGGGCACCTGTGATCCACAATTCACTCAGCACTTGAAATGTGTGTAAATCAAATCCATCACATGACAGGATGACTTCCAGAGGCTTCACCAAGGGAAGTGTAACTATAGCAAGTGTAAGGGAAAACATGGCATTTGGGGGATCTCTTTTCATTTAAAAGTAAGAGCTATGTTCAATTCACCTACGTAATCAAAGTAATTTCATTAAATGTTTTGCCTAAATTAAAAAATTGAAAGAGTACACTTTTATAGGTTATTGGCTTGAATTTTTTAAAGGTTTTATTAGTACACACTGTATGCTAGATGTAGAGAAATTCACAGTAGAATTCATTAGCTCATATATTAAAATAGGTATCAGGATGCCCCTATTTGTATAGGTCATCTTTTTAGAAATATGCTCATGGTTATGCTTGATGCAAGAAGGTCCAGAGAACTAAAAAAAAAAAATAATAATTAGAAAGTCAGAAATAACATCCAGGGAGGTAAATTGATCTCAGCTGACTTGCATGGTCATGTTACAATTATAGTTTTTCAATCATAGTCTCATAAATTGCCTGATTATCATTCTGAAAGTAAACTTGCTTGACTGTGGTGATAATTACAGAAGCAAGAGAGTGTTGTAGTTGAACCTACTCTTTCTTATACCTGAAACATTTACCTCCTTATTCAGACCCTGTCTATGTAGATAAGAGGCTCTTTGAATGGACATCATAGGCAGTGTCAGAGCAAATGACAGTGAATATTTTTGATAAACTCTTTGAAGGATGCTATTCTTAATGTAGGCGATATCAGCACAACAACTAAATGTGATGGTCAGTTCAACCTTGCTGATTGTTTAAAGTTTTATTAGCATATACTAATGATATAGAATAATGTAATTCATTATAACATTTTAGTATGTGCATAGGATGAATTTGATCATATTCACAGCCCCATTGTCCATTCTTGCGTCTCCATCCAGTCACACAGATCTTTCTATTCCCAGCTTGTCTACCTTCTACTTTCACATTAAAAAGGGTGGTGAACCAATGCAGTGTGTGAGAGGCATGGCCAGAGGGGCTGTTTCCAGGGACATGAAGGAAAGTAGCTCCGGAAGGGCTTATATCCCCTGGGAAGACTATCATCTCCTTGGTGTGTAGCATACACTGGCTGTACATCATGGGAAAGTTGCCTGACTTGAAGAGGGTTATAGAATAGCTCATTGTTGCTATATTGCTGTTAGATATACCATCCGATTAACTCATGAGAAACAGAAATGGAAAGCCTAGTTTTGAAATTTAATTTGTTGGAATAATTATAAAAAAATTAAAATTAATTCCTTTTTTCTCTTTAACTGATTAGCACATTCCTCCTCCCCTGCCCTGTATAAGTGATTCTTTAAATATGCTTAATATGTAATGTTAACTTTATGTTTTATGAAAAAATGGTGTTTTGCTTTTTTATTTTAAACTTAGTTAAATAGCATATTGTTGTGCAGCACATGTTTGTATGTTCATACTATGCTTATATATCACTTAAAATTTGAGGCTCATTTTCATTTCTGCAAATGTTTGAACTCTATTGTTTTTAATTGCTGCATAAAACTAAAAATTTCACCATGCATTCTCTGGGTTTTAGTCCCCGAATATACATACATTCAGTGGGTAATTTTGTATATGCTCCTTTAGAGACCTGTGTGAGAATTTATATGACATATGTATACACCTATTTATAGGACTACAATTGAGACAAAACCCCAGGAAAGGCTTAAGCATTGAATCTACCCATTCATGCAACTCTAAATCTACACTCTAATTTCATCTATGCTCTTTCTTCTCATGTTTTCTTGAGAATAATGACATGGTGACCGAGGGTCTAGTGCTGTCCACCCTACAATGACTGTTATAAACCTTTTACTTTTCAAGTTTTTTTTAATCTTTGTGTGTGTGTGTGTGTGTGTGTGTGTGTGAATGCACACATGTGAGCACATACTGACAAAATGAGACTGAACCCCAGAACCTGTGAAGGAAGGAAAAAACTTACTTTTGAAAGCTGTCTTTTGATTTTCATGTGTATTATGGCACAAACTATACACACACACACAGAGAGAGAGAGAGAGAGAGAGAGAGAGAGAGAGAGAGAGAGAGAGAAAGAGAGAAATAAGTTTTAGTTAGTTGTCTGTTGTTGTAATAAGTACTACCACAATTAATAGTTAAAGTAAGAAAAGGTTTACTTTGGCTACAGCATCAGGGGGATAGTGTCCATCACATCAGGAAGGCATGGCAGCAGCAGCAGGAGACTGACTGGTCACATTTCTATCTGTTTACAGGAACTCAGGTGAGACCACAAAGTCTCAAAGTCCACCTCCATGATGGACCTCCAGCAAAGCTGCATATATTAAAGGTCCCATAACCTCCCTAAACCATACCACCAACTGGTGACCAAGTAATCTAATATGTGAGCCTATGGGGGACATTTCACATCCAAACAACCAAAATAGAATTAAAAAGAAAATAATGCAGAATGCCATGAAATTAATCTTGTGGTATCTTTTATCTTCTTTTCCTGACTAGCTATGCTCTCTAAAACCCCCCTAAAACAAAGTATATTTTGATTGGAAAACCACAGAGCAGGCTAGATGATCCTTGAACTCAAATCTAAACATACATTTGCTGTTTTAAGGGGAGTTCATGTTCTTAAGCTAAGAAATTACTAAGCAATTACTTGCTAAGCCAATGAAACCCCAACTAGTAATTGCTTGGTTCAATACAACATCACATAGATGGAACCAGGCTGTATGAATTGAAAAAAGTGACTACATTTTGTGAAGCCTGTATGGACTTCTCTCATTATCTGTTTCTAATTGTTCTTAATACCTAGCACAGCACAGGTCTTTTATTTATTAGTGGTGTTCAGGTTGAGGTTCTCCCTTCTTTGTGTGTGTGTGTGTGTGTGTGTGTGTGTGTGTGTACGTGCACGCATGCACACACGTGTGCATGTGTACACATGTAAACTTGTAAATGTTTGTAGAGACCAGTTGATAATTATCAAGTTTCATCAATCCTTTTTGTATTTTGAATTAAGATCTCTTGCTGACCTGAAGCTCAGCAAGAAGACTAGATTTGTTAGATGGTGAGCTCCAGGGACCCACCTATTTCTATCTGAATAGTGCTATCACACACTGAATTTTTTTAAAATGGACTTTGGATATTGAACTTAAGTCCTCATACTTTACCAATGAAGCTATCTCCATAGCTTCAAACACAGGAGATTCAGCTAGTAAATTTTACATTCCAGTCTTTGTTCTGGCTAGTAAACATAACATTAATCAAGTCTCCCAACTATGTTAATCTTCTAGTTTAACCCAACTCACATGTCTGAGTCATTGATATTTGCTATACAATATTTTTGTTTAGTACAAATAAATGAGCATATGCCCCAGAACAGGCAGCCAATGGATGTTATCACTTCCCGTGACAAACAAGAGAAACCTTCTCCCAGAACAAAAATTGGACATCATCTCACGATCAACACCCAACTTTGTCTTGGGAACTGCATGTTCACATACACACACATGTGTACACACACACACACACACACACACACACACACACACACATACACACACACACACACACACATACACACAAAAAAAATGGAGGGGGAAAAGAAACATACACACAACACACACAAATATGCACACATATACATTTAAAAATGGACAAAAAGTTAAGCTAGTAAAACGAAATAGACAAATAAAGGTTGGTAAAATGCAAGGCCTACTCTTCCTTCATAGACACATTCCACAGTACTCCAGCCTACTGAATTTGGGACCTGACTTGAACTTCATCTTGAGTGTCTAATGCTTTTTGAAATGTTCCATGCTATGTAAACCAGGACCTCAAAAGCATGAACATATTTTTTTCAAAGTACCAAATAATGAACTCAAAGAATTCAACAGAATTTTGGCCATTTTTCTTAAGTGATTCTTAGCAAAAGACCGTTAATAGCCAGTGGTCCACCCTTCACAGACAAGTAACAGCAGTGTTTATTATACTTATGCACTAAAGGAAAAGTATTGACTCAGGACTGCTGAGACCAAGTTCTCAGCACAAAAGAGATTTCTTTGCCCCAGAAAGACAGAGGGTAGGAAATAAGCCACAAACACAGGAGATAGAGGATGAGGGAGAAGGGGAAAGGGGAAAGGGAAAGGTGGCAGGCAAATTTATCCTAGGGGGTAAAGGACTGTCTCTGGATAAAGGGGAGACAGACATGGCACATAGGAAAATGGTGGTTTATAAAGGTAAAAGGAGAAACCCCCTGTTAGAATGAAATGTTTAATCTTATTTGGCATGTTAATTGGGGCAATCAAAGGGGGCTTTTGATTGCTGGACTTCAATACTCTAATAACTGGACCTTGGTAGTCAGCCTCAGCAGGAGGAGGTGACCAAATAAGGGAATAGACCTTGGGGAAGTTTAGGAACATAATCAAATGGGTTTTAGCAAGGCAGCAGGAATAAAGGAGAAGGGTGAAAGCTGCCAGAGCCAGACTCACCACTCCTGAGCTGGCTAGTGTCCCTCCATGCACAACAAAGAGAGTCCTATGCTCAAGGATGTGGTGACTAAATTCTAAGCAACACACTCTTCCTGTGTACTAAACCTTATCTTTGTTTCACCACCATCAAAGGATCAAAATGTCCAGTGACCTTCTCTGCACATTGACAACACCCATAATCTGCAGAACCCCATCAAGGACAAGGTCAGACACTGTGGTCAATGTAGAGTACTGTTCCTCAGGAGTCATTCACCTTGCCTTTTGAGACAAGGCCACTCACTCGGATCTGGTGCTTGTCAACTAACCCACAGAGGCCCAGGAACTTCCAAGACTTCACTTCTCCAGATCTTGGATTACAACTATACATCACCATAATTGGCTTTTTGTTTTAAGATGCTAAATGTTTTGGCAACACATGAATTATGATTGGCTTTTTTAACTTGTATCCTGTTCTTTAGAGTTTGGTAATGAGAACTTTCCTGACTGAACTATCTCCCCAGGCCCTAAAATTGATGTCTAATTATTCATTTCATTTGACATATGTCATATAACATTTACCATATAAAGTGTCTCCTAAAATTAATTGCATAGAAACTATTTTAATTTGTACTGACATTGTCCTTTAAATAATTAATATATATTAAAGAAAATGGAGCATCTCCAAGAAAGGAAAAGGAGCTTGCAGCCACTGTTGCTGCTGAAATGCAGTGTCTCGAACAGTGTGGCTTATGGGTAAGATCCTTCCCCTTTTGGAATGAAAAATAATAGTGAGATTTCCAGATGACTCGAGTTCTGGTTGGAGGTCCTTGAACAGAACATAGAGAAGGAAAGTGAAGCCTGAACAGGGAAGTACCCTGGCTTTTATCACTGAAAAGTGCAGTCGATCTTTGCCTCCACCATCCCTTAGGCAGGCATTGTGGGGTGGAGGGAGAGTGTGGGAGAGTGCTGCACACAGTGGGCACAGGGAGATGAGCAGAGAGATGAAAGAAGGTGGAGCTCCAGAGCTTCTTTTCTGAGTGGGAAACACGAGGTTTACTGCCCACAGACAAATCTCTGAATACATTCGATGTTTCTTATCTTGCTGATGCTTTTCAACAGTTGAGTGTCTGAGGCAGGCCAGCACAGCTGTCTGTGTGAAGACGGTCTGTTTGTTTTAAGAGTAGTATACATTAGAAGGTCCTTCAACAGGGGTAGTTCAGATGAACCACAGCCTACAATTAGAGTGGGGAACGACCCGGTCTTATACTTCGACTTCTGTCAGAGTATGTAACTGACTATGAACATGAGCTTCTGGGGACAGAACAAAGCAGCTGAGGTGATAGATATCACCAACCTGACCACTGGATTGTGTTCCATATCCCAAATATGTGGGGTATGATGGGACCAAAATATGCCATAATGACTAAGAATAGAAATGGAATGCACTGTGTGTGGGTATGAGGGGTGTTCTTAAGAGTACTAGTAGGCAAGGATATAGGAACATGTGTATGTGAAGGCCAGATGTCAACTTCTAACTTATTCCTCAGTCATTCTTTACCATGTTTGTTGAGGCATTGGCTTGGAACTCCTCAGTGGGCATGGCTGGCTGGCTGTGAGTCCCCAGTTGTGTTTGGGCAGGGGCATCCACACCATGATGCACATGTGCAAGTCAGCACACTACTTGGGGGACTTGGTTCTCCCTTCTATCACATGGGTTCTGGGATAGAACTTAGGTTCCCAGCCCCTGGATATGGCTGAGATTATTAGTACAACAATACACCTGGCTTCTTTACAGGGCTCCTAAGGTTAAAATTCAGGTCCTCATGTATGCACGGCAAACTCTACTGACTGAACCATCTCCCCAGTCTGTAATAAACTTGCAAGGAAATCATTTATAACAGACCTGGAGTGAGGAAATTTTAGTGGAGCTATAGACATAATTAAATCTATGAAGTAGTGGTTTAACTCCTCACCTATGGCGACACTGCTGGCCAAACCTGCTACTTTAATAAACCTCAGGTGTCTGCAGAGGTCATTCAGACCATGAAGAACTCCCCATGCTAGCATGAGGACCTGTATTTCACCATCTAGAAGTCATATTTTAAAAGCTGGATATGGTGATAAGCTACTATAACCCCAGTCTGGAGGAAATGGAGACAGGAAGGTGTCTGTGTCTCACTGGCTAGCCAGCCTAGACTAATGACAAGCTCTAGTTCTAGTGAAAGATTCTGCATGAAAAAATAATGTAGAGAATAAGTGATGAAGTCATCCTATGAAGACCTCTGGCATCCACCTGTGTATGTACACATGTGCATGAACACACACACAAACAGGCACTTATAACATACATACACAAAAAATCAGCTTGGAGGTCTTCAAAGTATGGTCTGTATACCAACTACATTATCATTTTCTGACAGCTAATAAGCATCTAGTAGAAATGAATTCAGAGGCTCCATCTGACATTGGGAGCCAGAATTTCTCGTATTGAAGCAGAAGAGCCCAGAAATCAGTACTTGGACAAATTTTCGGGAGATTTTAATGTGCTCTTAAAGCTGAGAGCCTTGATTTAGATACTCTTCATAAGTAAGTTGATACCATTTAGCTTGAATTTAATGAAAGAAGAAACCCAGTGAGATGAGGAATTCTCTGAACAGTAACAACGGGCCTGGGAGAGATGATTACATCAAGATCTCAGCCTGCTGCTTGTCAGCTGTCTCCTATATTGCTTACCAACAAGCACCGATAATATCAGGAACCTTGGCAACACATGCATGGTTAGCAAAACGTGGCTTCAATGAGGAAATAGAAGCTAGCAAAGGGGTTGAAGGCAAGCAAGGTCATGCATGGTTAATGACACTTAGGTCCAAGCCTGTGACCTAAGTTCTATCCCAGAACCCACGAGATAGAAGGGAGAACCAAGTCCCACAAGTGGGGCTCTGACTTGCACATGTGCACCATGGTGTGGATGTCCCTGCCCAAATATAACATAAATAAATGCCCTCTTCCCCAAAAAACCAAACAAACAAAATAATTGAGAAAAAGGAGAGTGCGGAGATTTCTACCTTCTACAAACCATTTGAAGAATCGTTTTGTGTGGCAGTAGGTGCTGAGCCTGATGCATGTTAGCCACCTCAACAGTTCCATACGGACCCAGAAGTCATTGGAGTCTGGCAGCTCAGGTTGTACTAGAGGGTGTACTACCTATGTGCCTGTTAGCATACCTGTGTGCCTATTAACATACCCATGTGCCTGTTAACATACCTGGGTGCCTGTTTGTGTGTGCACTGAGGGCCACTGAGGGTATCATTCATCTGGAACTGTCCCCATTTTTGAAGACAAGGTCTCTCATTTTAACTTAAACTCCATCTTGTTTGTTTAGAGCCTCAGGGCTCCTCCTGTCTCTGCCTCCCTAGCACTAGTATTACAAGTTTGAAACATGGGGGTTGGGGATTTAGCTCAGTGGTAGAGCGCTTGCCTAGTAAGCTCAAGGCCCTGGGTTCATTCCTCACCTCTGGAAAAAAAAAGAAAAAAAGAAAGAAACAAGTTTGAAACATGACACCTGGCCATTTTACCTGAGTTTAAGGGGTCAAACTCAGAACTTCCTGTTTGCAAGCCCAGCAGTATAACTACTGAGCTGGCTCCCCAGCGCTGCACTAGTGGGTAGCAAGGACACACTTTTTAAACCACTCTAGAGGGCCCGCTGTTGCTCTGCCACATTGTTCTGGATCCCACCATCAAGGTTGTGAATGACCAAACTCAATCTCAGTGCCTGTCTACAAGGAACAAAAGGGATCCAGTCTGGTAGCATCCTCCACTGAGACCTGAAGGATGGCATCTGAGCAAGAGTCTGATCCTTGGAAGGGGGGTTGTAGAGATCCTTTCCCATCCTCTGTCTCAGAGCAGCAAGTTATCAAGCCTTGGAGGGGGTTTCCAAAGCCATCCAAAGCTGAGGCAGTAGAAACCATAGGTTTGGCTACCCGTTCTGAGCCCAAGTTGAAACAGAGCAGCACCATGGAGTAGGTCCTCTAAAGACTTATGTCTGTGGAGAATGGAAAATTGCTTTTCCCTCTGCAGGTCCTGATCATGCTGGACCAGCTGGTGTATCCTGCTTTTAACAAACCCTATGAGGCCTTGATGAGGTCAACTTCAGGTCAGTGACTCTTCAGATCCTGACTCCTAGGGAGCACTTAGGGAATCAGTCATGAACACGGCCTGGACTTCAGGCAGAACACCTTTCCCAGTTTCCCATGCAGCAGTCCCCAAATCCCGGGAGATGACTCAGTGGGGAAAGGTCCTTACTGACAAGCCTCCTCCTAACTCTTGAGTGTGATCCAGTGGACCACATGGCAGAAGATAAAAGAGCTGGCGTAAGCTATCCTCTGCCCTCCACATATCCCATGTGATGTGCCCCTGCCTCCCCTCATACAAAATAGCTCAATAAATGCTTATGTCATAAAAAAGAAACTTGATAGCAATGTAGACTCAGGACTCCAGGATCAGAAACTTTGGTGTAGGTGGGTTAGGCACAGGTTGCATGCACTGAGTAATCTTTGAGAACTCTGGTAGATTGAGGTACACACACATGGGCATGAGAAAGTGATTGAAGTAGAGGCAAAATTGGTCTCTGAGGGAGTCCATGACTGAGGCTACAAACAGGGTAATTAGTAATAATGAGCTGCAGTTACTGAGGGAGGTGAGGTAGCTCTTGGAACAGGAAGGAATGAAGAGCCACAGACAGAGAACCAAAGGGCTGGGGAAGGCTGGAGGTGGAGCGGAAGGCTTCCTTTCCACTCTGACATCTTCTTTTTCTCTGTTCAGTGGAAATTACATAGCAAGGGCTAATTTATTCACTGTTGGCAAAGCAGTTAGCAGGGTTGTAATTTTGTTCGGAATAAGATATTGTACACTTATTATTTCATGTATTTAATAGAGCTTGAAATTAACACCACCACTAGAACGAGACTCATTGATGTTCCCTCCAGTCCCTGGTGGGGAATGTCCTCTGGACAGGGGTAGTAGTGGCCTGCTGCTTTTCAGTCCACTGTGATGCTTCCATGCTAGCTCTGGGACAGAGTCAGAAGCACCGGGTTTTGAGGGTCATTATTATTGTTGTTGTTAGTGGCACTTGTGTGCCAAGGTCTGTGATGCCCAGTTTTCAGTCTAGGAGTTTATTTTGCTGGGGAGTGAAGTTTGCTTAGGAAAGCAACCATGTCTGCTGGCCTCATCAGTGTCAAGCAAAGGAAGTCAAATTCTCCATCCAGAAATCTCTCTGTGCTCCAATATTGTGAGCCTGAGAACAGGACCCTGTTCTGTTGGAGAGAAAAAGCCAGGCATTTAGCAGCAGGTCTTCAGCTCTCTAAGGATTGGTTTTCCACAAGAGAAGTGTTGGGATTTCTTTGAGATTCTCTGCTCTTCTACACAGAATGCAAAAGATTAAACCTAATGCAATCCTTAGTTCTGGGAGTGGAACTCGGTAAGTACAAGAAGAGTCGGGGTGCTGATGAGATAGCTTAGTGTGTTAAGTAATGATCGTGCAATCATGAATATCTAAGTTCAGTCCTCATCACTAACGTGAAATGTCATGCGCAGTTTTGAGCTGTAATTCCAGTACCAGGGAGGTGGAGCCAGGCTTGTCCAGGGAGTTGATAGCAAACAAGTCAAGCTGAATTGGTGAGCTTGGGGTTCAGTGAGTGATCCTGTCTCATAAAATAATGTTAAGAAAGCAGTCAAGGAAGATACTCAGTTTCAACCTCTGGCTTCTTCATGCATAATGTACATGCTCACACAGGAACACATACACAGATACACGAGCATATACACAAAGAAAGAGAGCGGAGGTGGGCAGGGCCTAGTAATAATTGAGTATCCACTCTGCACTAAAAATATACTTCACTTGAATATTTTTGGTTGTAACAGGAATCTTAAAAAGTTCTTATTAATGAAATCAAACCTGAGCCAGTTATTGGGGTGAATGCTGGAAGATCAGAGAAGCAGAACAAGCCACAGCTATCCTCACCTTGCCAATTTCTCATAGGATCCTGTTTCCTCAGACTGGATGCCTCTCACCAAACTGTGCTGCTCAAAAAGCTAAAAGCTTAACGAGCTAAAATGCTTCTAGTTTCTGGTCTTCATGCCTTATATATCTTTCTGCATTCCGCCATCACTCCCTGCGATTAAAGGCATGTGTCACCATGCCTGGCTGTTTCCAATGTGGCTTTGAACTCACAGAGATCCAGAGGAATTTCTGCCTCTGGAATGCTAGCATTAAAGGTGTGAGTGCCACCATTTTCTAGCCTCTGTATCTAGTGGCTGTTCTGTTCTCTGATCCCAGATAAATTTATTAGGGTGCACAATATTTTGGGGAATACACTACCACCACATTTCCCCTTTCTTGTCTAAAATTGACATTACATTTGACAGATTCAGACAAAAAACTCCATTATAGATATATATAAACAACGTCCAGTCCAGTAATATTTGATAAACTCAGACCAAAAAAATTCATTACTTATCCTATTTAAAACAAGTAGTTCCTTTTTAAAAGTATTTTTTTCTTGGCCCTGCGGTGGTGGGGCACACTTTTAATCCCAGCACTCGGGAGGCAGAGCCAGGCAGATCTCTGTGAGTTCGAGGCCAGCCTGGTCTCTAAAGCGAGTTCCAGGAAAGATGCAAAACTACACAGAGAACCCCTGTCTTGAAAAACAAAAAAACAAAAAAAAAATATTTTTTCTCTTCATAATAGATTTCAGTAATCTACCTTTTGTCATTTTTATATCTTCCCCTTTTTCTTTTTAGAGTAGATTCAGTTATCTACCCATTTATACTATTATTTCTTTATTTTTTTTCTCAGAGTAGAGTCAATGATCTACCTCATATGTATATTCTTTCCTTTCTTTTTCCTTTTTTTAAACAAAACCTCTGAATCTAATCTCCATGTTCAGATTTTTTCCTGACCATTAACCATTAATAACTTGTAACCAACCATCATAAACAATGACAAAATCCATAACTCATTAAATGACCAAAAACCTCTCATCCCACTTCTTAGGAATGTGGATGTTGTTTTCTTCAAATTACTTCCTGTTTTCTGGGGGTGAAGACATCTTTAGGGGATCCTGAAAAGAAAATTTTTGGGTTAATTGTCAAGTCTTGTATCATTTGTCCAATTGCTGTATAATGAGAAATTGTAGGGCTTATTTCAAGTCTTTGTTCAAGTAGTCTGTCAGGCTGGATCATCTCAGCTAGCCATCTCAAAATTATCCTGAGTAGTTTGTAGTCCAAAGTCGATCTTTCTGTGGTGTTAATCAGCTTAATGGTTTTACCATAGTCCATGTGGAAACATCTTTGTGGGGTTCTGTCATCCTTTCAAAGATGTCAAAGTTGCTGTTAGACTTGGTCATGGTTCCCTGCAGACATTTTTTTTTTTTTTTTGCCCCCTCTGTGGTTTGGAGCAATCACAGTCAGATAAATGTCTGTCTCTTGGAACCATGAGCATTCTTCCCTAGAAGAGAAAATCTTCACAGCAATTTCTCCCCATTTGTCTTGCCAAACTTTTCCAAACTGACCTTTGCTGATGCTTTTTTTGTAACGTGATGGTCCTGGCAATTCTTCTCTGAACAAGCAGTGGTAAATCCTTTGTCCCAGGTAGCAGCATCATTGCAGTCATCAACAGAATGAGAAGCAGCCAGCAACTTGGAGCAGCAGCTATTGCCTCCATGGTCCCACCACTGTTTGTGGCTCAGCCGAAGCTTCTCCTAGGTTGGCCTCAAACTTGGGATCCTCCTGCCTCTGCCTTCTTCAGTAAATCCAACCAGTGTGCCACCACATCTGGCTGAGTGTAGCTTGGGTCTAAGCTGTGGCCCGCAAGGCCACAGGCAAGAGGCTTTTTTGTGAATTGGTACCACGAACATTGGGTGCCAGATGTAGCTAAACAGTCTTATTAAACAAGAAACATAGACCCAACTGCAGAGTTAAAAGCCCAAGAGGTCAGAGCAGTAGCTGAGAGCTGAGACTTAAAACCGCCTTTCTTACCCTTCACTGCCACTGTCATCCTTCCCCTCAGAAAGAGACCTGCTTCCCGTGTATCTGTCTTTTTATTGACATTCTGTTCTGCCTTTCCATTGGTTGTAAACTCAACCATATGACCTCCTTGTCACTGCCTGTATATACAGACCTCCAGGTCTTCTATGGTTGGTATTGAGATTAAAGGTGTGTGTCTCCATGCTGGCTGTATTCTTGAACATCTGTTTGTCATGTGATCTGTATTAAAGGTGTGCACCACCACCGTCCAGGTCTTGCTATGACTTGATATTAGCTCTGACCCCCAGGCAACTTTATTTATTAACATACAAATAAAAACACATTTCAGTACAAATAAAATATTACCATATTTGGTAGTTTGACAAGCATTTCTACTTTCATAACTAGTAGCAGTTGTAAAGAACAGACAATGTGATGTGATAAAAATACAGAATAGAAGGCTAGCAAGACAGTTCAGCAGGTAAACATGCTTGCCATCAATCCTGAAGATCTGTGTTCAATCCCCCAGACTCATGTGAAGGAAGAAAGATAGAACCAACTCTGCAAAGTTTCCCCTGACCTCCATATGTGCACCTTAGGATGTGCATGACACAAAACAAATTATAAATGTAATAAATGTTTTAAGAAGTAGAATAGACACAAAGTTCAACATGACCTTCAAATAGTATATTTGAATTATATGTGTAACTTAGGCATAAGTATGTTTCTTTTCATTTAAAAATATTTTTAAAGATTTATTAATTTTTTGTATATAGGAGTGCTCTGGTATCAGGTATGACTTTATGCCAGAAGAGGGCATCAGATATCACTATAGATGGTTATGAGCCACCGTATGGTTGTTCAGAATTGAACAACCTTCTGTGGAAGAGCAGCCAGTGCTCTTAACTGCTGAGTTATGTCTCCAGTCCCCATTATTTTAAAATATTTTTGCTTGACTTCCTAGTGAATAAGCATTTGACAGGTGCTAGCTTTATCCATGGATTTAATTATAATGCCACTATGGAGCATTAATGGGTATAAAAATCACAGATATATAAGATGAACATATCTAAAGATGTAATATGCAACATGAAAATTATATTAATAAAACTATATTATGTTAAGGATTTTTGTTAAGCAGGTTTGAGCTGCTTGTATCTCACAAAGGCTGTAATTAGGTAAGTATGTAGTTATGTATAGGAACATTAGTCAGCTTCACCATAGCAACCATTTTATTATCAGTATGTGTTCAATAACATCATGTTCTAAACCTCCAATACTCACAAAAAGGTTTGTTTCTTAAGTAAAAATGAGGAACATAATTATCCAGAATGTGCTTGCATAAAATTGTGCTTGCTGTTTCTCCAGCATTGAAACACATAGCTGGGTTCCTATATTTTGCCTAGAACCCTATTCTGAGGTCCTCATCATGCTATTCTTTTTTTCAGTTTTGCAAAACTGCAATGTACTGAGGACACTACCACAGTGTGCACATGAGTCTCAGGTACTTCACACCAAACTAACAAGCTTTTGAGAAGCTTGACGAAAGACAGGATTTTTTTGTTGTTGTTGTTCTCAACAAAAAGTATGTGCCTCATCAGATACATTTTCTACTCATAGAGCAATGTATTTCTCATTTTAATCTGCTACTAAGAGACATTAGGAGTGTAACAATATTTCTAATATCATATTTTATTCAGGAATTTCAAAGTACTTTGTAGGTTATTACAGCATGAATGAGTTTGCAACCCCCCCCACCCACAATGTAGCTAGGAGCCATGTGTTATTTATAATCACTTTACCCAGGGAGAAACTGAGATAGAGAAAGGTTTAATGGTTTGATAAAGGTCATGGGATGAATCACTAGTCATTCTCAGGATGAAAACTCAGACCTGAGGAGCCTGGATTGCTGTATGCACACAACGTGTGGACCTTCTCACACGTTAAAATTTAGTTCTGTTTTTAGAACAAGAACCATCAGAATATCAAGAAGATGCAATAATTTCTAAGGGTTTTGTTTAATTAATACATTTATCTATTCTCTCTCTCTCTCTCTCTCTCTCTCTCTCTCTCTCTCTCTCTCTGTGTGTGTGTGTGTGTGTGTGCATGCACCACTTGGTGTATGAAAGTAGAGGTATACATAGAGCATCTCCCTCAATTGCTCTCCAGGGCATCTCATTTCAATCCCTCCAGTTTGACTTTTCTGGCACTCTGGCTTGCCCTTGAGTCCTGATATTGTTAAGTGGGTTACCAGGCCTTGTATGGCATTTCCCTATGTTCTGGGAAGCAAAATTCCCAGCCCTCACACTTGCATGGTAAGTAGCTTGCCTCAGTGAGCCTTATCTCCCTAGACTCCCCCGATGTTTCCCTTATCTCCTTCTATTCACCTCCTTTCCACCATACTCAACATGGTGAGATTCATGAAAGCAAGCATTTTTTTTTGGCTGTTGGATGGGGCACACAGAGAGCTGGGGTCCAGTACCCACTCTCCTCAGATAATTTTGGTGACTTCAGGAGGCTAAGTAGAGCTGGAAACAGCTAGATGTTAGAACTCATGTTCCTTTAACTGGGAGACTGTCATTTTCCCAAAGGGATGTTGATTAAACCCAGTTTCCAAGCCTCAGAGTACTTGTCTCAGTCATACAAACATTTATATAAATGTTGACATGCTGCACTATTATAAATGTTATCCATAAAACTTCCAGATAGTTTTTATGTCATATTTTTGAATAAGAAGGCTAGCATCTAATGTTTATGTGCTTTATTTTATCTTTCCTCAGTTTTATGTTTTAATTATTATATTTTCATTATTTATTTCTATTAAAGTGGTGGTGGGAAGAGGGAGAGGTCTAAGTATAACATGCAATCACCAGTTCTCTCCTTCCAGCACGTGGGATTCAGTGCTCCAATTCTGATGATCAGATGTTTGGCGGCAGGTGCTTTCACATGCTGAGCTGTCTCTCCAGGCCTGTTATTCTCATCAGCTCATACAATGATGAGATTAGCAACATCAAGCCTGAGAAGTCTTGTCTGGCTTTGAAATAGCACGATTCAATAGATTGCAAGCTTTGAAAAAACCCAGCAAGCATCATCTTAGGATGCTTCCCAAGTTTCTAAGCTGCCCATTAAATAGGCTGCAACTTGAAACCCTGCCTCAGATAACATAGCTGCTACAGTTTATCTTTGAGCAGGGTCCAAGTGTGAACCTATACACACATGAACATATACACACATGCACCTTCCCATATAGAATGGGATATAATTTCTCTATCTCAAAAAGCACCCATGTCATAGTTGTGGCTTTCAAGAGAGTGCTATGTACAGGTACCTCTGACTGACACCATCTTTGCTGTATATTGGCTGACATGGGAATGACCTTGGACTTGGAAATTGTTCATTCACTTGACCTTGAAAAGGATTGTTGAATTTTCTGTACCTTAGTCACTTTATATGTAAGGGTAATGAGACCTAATTTAAATGCTGGTTATATTAATTAAATGGCATAGTACCAGTATCATTTATTTCATGAATTAAATGTATGGTGTTCTCCACAATAATGTTCCACTTTAATTAAGTATTCCAACAAATTAAGCCTGGAAAACTTGTCTGGTGTGTGACCATTTTTTCAGTAGGATTTTAGAGGGAACTGAATAATCAAATTAATGCAGAAATATATCTCTAAAAGGTCCATTGAGATATTTACTAAAATAGTCTCATTCACAATCTTTTTGTCTGTTCTTATGAAATTATAAAGGAGAGTGCTTTGCTTAGGTTAACTAAAAGGCTTCATTCTCTGTATAACAGCTTAACCCATAGTAATGCATTCTGTGGTGATTTGAATAAAAATTACCTCCATAGACTCATATGTTTGATTACTTGGTCCTCAGATTATGGAACTGTTTGGAAAGGATTAGTGAATGTGGCCTTGCTGCAGTTGGTGATTTGCTGAGGGTGAGCTTTGAGGCTTCCAAAGATTGGTGCCATTCCCAGTGTATTCTCTGCCTCCTATTTGCAGTTGGAAATGTGAGGTGTAGTTCTTCCTGCCACCATGCCATTGCTCCACTGTTGTAGACTCAGACTCTCTGAAATAGTAAGCCCAATTAAATGTTTTCTTTTGTAAGATGCTTTTCATGGTGCTTTATCATATAAATAGGAAAGTAGCTATTAGTAGTGCTTATTAGATAAAGCATCATTTTATTCTATTATCAGTCCATTAAATACCTTCCCATCATCTGAAATATCTTTTCAATTTATACTGTTACACAAAAATGAGGGGGAAAATGTATAAAATTGCTAACCGGGGAAGGCAGAGATGGTTCACTTCTTAAGAGCACTGGCTGCTCATGCAAAGGACTCAGGTTCAGTTCTCAAAACCTGTCTGGTGGCTCTCAACCACCTGTAAATCCAGTTTCAAGGAGCTCTTAGCTTTTTCTGGCCTTCATAGATTTGCACACACACACACACACACACACACACACACACACACACACACATATATATATATATATATATATATATATATATATATATATATATATATATATATATATATAATCATGTAGCCAGACATTTTCCTGTGTCCCATAGCCACTCAATCCCAAATAAATACACATAGCTTTATATTAATTACAAACTGTTTGGTCTATGGCTCAAGATTATTGCTAACTAGCTCTTTTATCTTAAATTAACACATTTCTATTAATCTATGTATAACTATGTGTCTTGTGGCTTTACCTGTGTTCCATTACATCTTGCTCTCCTGGCAGCCCACAGCATCTTGCACAACTTTGCCTTTCTTCTCCCTGTATGTCTTTGTTTGGATTTCCTGCCCGGATATAACCTGTCTTGCCATAGGCCAAAGCAACTTCTTTATTAACCAATAGTAGCAACACATATTCACAGCATACATAAAGACCATCCACAGCACTCGTACACAAGCATATGTATATTTAAAAACAAACATTTAAAATGTCAGTCAGTCTGGGGAGTTGGCTCTGTCTGTAAAGTGCTTGCTGTACAAATGTTGTGACCTGACTTTAGATACCCAGAGCCTATATGAAATTGTGCAGCTGTGGTTCACATCTGTAACCTCTGTGCTGAGAAGTAGAGACCAGAAGATTATTGGGGCTTGCTAATGGCCTAATTAGTAAGGGCTTGGTTCAGAGAAGAGACTCTTATCTCAAAAATCAAGTTAGGGCAGAACTCAGAAAGACATAGAACATCAACTTCTGGTCCATCTCTGAACAAGCACAGATACCTACTCTCAGGTACACACACATGAACTTCTGAACTTCTACACCACATAAGAACAAAATTTTAATTAGTAAAGCATGTTATCCCTCTTGGCAAGTTGCACAGACACATTTACACACACACACAAACACACACACACACACACCACATATACTTACAGACACACACAACTTAAAGGAAAACCTTGCTGTTAAGAAACACTTACTTTATATACAAGTAGCTTATCAAATAATGACTCACCACTCAAACCTGTTTCTATAATTTCATAATACTTTTGTCAGGCTAATTAATCATTAACCATCTGATTAAAAACATTATTTCCCATGGTGTATGTAGCAGAACAAGCACACAATCACAAGGAGGGACTGTCTTCGTGGTAGACCATGATCCCTGGACCAAGTGCTTCCTGCATTCCTTTCCTGCACTCTCTCAGTCCTTTGTCCTCTGTTACCGCCCTTGTCACGTTATATCCCAAGTCCTGTCTTTCTGTCCACCCATGTCTGCTATCAGGCCCATTCTCCTCATTATATTCTATGGTGTTCTTTACCTCCCCATGGCAATGAGCTTCTAGAGTGTTCTGACAATAGGGTATTGGCCTTTTCACCATCTCTCTTTTCCTTTGTGCTGCTTCTTGCCAACTTCAGCTACTGCACTGAAGCCCTTATCCAGCCCCTCCAGGCTTAGTCGGGCCCTCCACACCGAAGACTCTTAATCCACGGTCTCCAGCAGACATTCCTTGTCCCAGAGTCACCTTTGGAAAAGCAAGGCAGCCAAGGTTATGTTTTCGTTTTTAATTTCTGAATTCTCTCTTTTAGATATTCTAAATAGAACTGTATCTAAAAAGGATAATAGGACACTGGGCAGAAGAGGAAAATGGCAGCAGTTTGAATATGTATCACCCCATTTCCTACATGCATTTTAAACATTAAGTTTTACAATGTTTCAGACAGAATAACTGACATAAACAACTTTCAAAAGAGAAGATTGTGTTGGTTCATAGTGTCAGAGAGTTCAGTACATGGACATTCTATCCCATCTCATACACAACACTAGAGCAGACAACACAAGTCTCTCTCCCTTTGTGTGTGTGTGTGTGTGTGTGTGTGTGTGTGTGTGTGTGTGTGTGTGTTAGTGTGGGATTGCACCTGTGGGTACGGCTGCATCTTTGGGTACCTTCTACTCTTTGGTTTGAGAAGGGGTCTCTACTCGTCTGGAGTCTGGCCTCTGGAGCCAGGCCAGCTAGCCCATGAGCATCAAGGTGTCCTGTCCCACATTCCATCTCCCACTGTTGAGCTATTGCTGGTCTTCCTCCAGCCCAGCACAGGAACTCTTTACTCTGGGCAGGGAGAAAGAAAAAAGGGAAAGGGAGAGAGAAAGAGGGAGAGAGCATGGGCAAGGTATAACCAAAGACTTCACCTCAGTGACTTGCTTTCCTTAGTTGGATTCTACCTCTTAAAGTTTCCAGAACCTCTCAAAAGAGTGTCACTAACTTCAGACCAAATATTTAATACTAAGCCTATGTGCTCAATCTGTATTCAAATCATTACAGACTCCAAGGCAGTGAGATTACTAAGGAAGTGCCTTGGGAGTTAATTAGATCATGAGCTTCCATCGTCATGGATGGATGGGGTTCATTAGCTTATGTAAAAAAGGGAGCTCACAAAAGCTCAAGGAAGGGATACATACTTTGTCTTATAATTCTTCTTGTTGCTATTGTAAAGACATCACAAGAAAGTTAAGGGCTAATGAATTTGTTTTGGCTTGCTGTTCCATGGTCAGGAAGCCACCTTGGTAGGGGCTGGGCACTGAGCATTTGCAGGCATGAAGCAGAACAATGAATTCATTTTGCTAGTGCTCAGCTCACTTTCTTGTTTTATACAGTCCAGGATCTCAACCAGGGAAAGGGGTGCCACCCACCAAGACCTGGTCATCCCACTTCGGTTCAGTTCATCAAGAAAACCTCTCACAGACCTGCAGAGGAACCCATCTCTCAGGTGACTCTCGAGTTAGCATCTTCAATACCTTTCTTAACGTGAGAATACTAAATCTAGAATCTACCTAAGATAGTCTTCTGTGAACGAGTTTTAACTGAGTTAATTGAAATGAGATGACCCACCCTGAGTGTGTGCAGCATCTTCTGGGTGAGGCCCATCAATTATACAGATGTTCCGGTGAAGGATTTTGCTTTTTGCCTGCTTCCTATTGCCAGCTGGTGAGGATGGCTGTTTTGCTGCTCCCCTTGAATCCAGCTCTAAAGACCATCAGCTCATGGGAATCTGCAGGCTTTCCGGTCTCATTTGCAACTCCTGAGGCCTCCAGCCCCCAGACATAGCCACTACCAACTTCTCTAAAATAGAAAGACAGACATGGTTACACTATTCAGCTTATCTCATAAGACAATTTAATAAACCCCCTTTTAACACATGTCCACTCTATTGTTTCTGTTTCTTTAGAGAACTCTGATAAATAAAATAGCTGATATTTATTTTTCTGACCTCTTTATTGGGAAGTAATCCTGACAGTATTTTATAGGATTGGTGGTCTGCAATGTTGTCATCTTGACTGTGATTTCATTTAGGCACCCGTATTCTAATCATAAACTAGTGAGTGGGGATTAGTGCCGGGAAGGCTTTATTCACAAATTCATATATATTTTAATTGCATGAGATTTTTATGCATTATAGAATTAATATTTTTGTTCTTTTTAATTACTTGAAAACTTTAGTTTAGCGTGAGGGGCATATGTAAACAGAAGATAAACTATATTTGAGTCCAAGGATGCATGTACCTGCCTGCTTTAGGAAATCACTAGAAAGGGCTCGTGTGAGTTTCAGTAGAGTGATTGCACACTTTGCATGGATCACTGGGTACTGTTGCCAATACTGAGGAAAAAACTGCATGGTTGCACATAACCTGTAATTCCAGCACTGTAGAGGAAGGTAGTCCTAAAATAAACAAACAAAACTCAAAAGGCAAAAAATTGCTGTAGGTGGCTGAGAGCTGGATCCAGAATCTGCCTACCTGGAGTTTACTCTCAGCTCTTCCCTGGAGTATACCAGTGACCTTGACCTCCTTAGACTCCTCACTGACAGCTCCTGTATTAAGATTCCAGGTCCTCTTCCTGAATCTGATTGGCAGTCACTTAAAGTTCCTCCACTATGCATTGGAGGCATGTGCTTTGTGTTCCGAAAACTCTTCCAGCTGG